>NC_068994.1:31972072-31975781 GCF_001194135.2 Octopus bimaculoides
CCTAATTATCTATCGCTTCCTCCCATCTATTTACAAGCTTTTTAATCCCATCAATGTAAAACTCTTTTGGTTTCAAAGCGAAGAACTCTGAAATGTCAGTTTTGACCTCCTCCTGGCTTGCGAAAGTTATATCCCCCAAATGATTCTGTAAACTACGAAACAAATGGTAGTCTGAAGGAGCATGGTCGGGAGAATAAAATGGATGAGGAATTTTATCCCAACCAAGCTCTTCGATCTTTTGTGATGTGATCTTTGCAGTGTGGGGTCGCGCACTGTCCTGATGAAACATCACTCCTTTCCGATTCACTAAAGCGGGTCTTTTTTTCTTCAAAGCTTGGTTCAAACGCTCTAATTGCTGACAGTAGACTTCAGCATTGATTGTTGCATTAGGTGGTAACAATTCAAAGTGAATTACTCCTTTGCAATCACATCGGATAGAGAGAAGAATCTTTTTCCCATGAAGTTCCCTTCTCGGTTGTGGCTGAGCTTTTTCCCTTTTACCAAACCACTGTTTACAACGTTTAACATATCGATAGAAGATCCATTTTTCGTCACTAGTCACAAGTCTATCCAAAAAGGGTGAAATGAGTTCGCGAGAATGGAGAGAAGAGCAGATGTCAACTCGGGATTTGCGGTTGCTTTCGGACAGTTCATGAGGCACCCATTTTCCAAGTTTAGGAACCTTTCCAAGTTGTTGAAGATGACGATGAACAGTTGTATGGTTTGAACTAAGCTTTATTGTCAATTCTTCAACTGATAATGCAGGATTTTCTTCAAGTAATGCCTCAAGGAGCTTATCATCAAATTCAACTGGACGTTCGATCTTCAAGGCTGAAATCTCCATCTTCTGCAAGTTCTTTCATTCAAGCATTCTTTTCCATAAAGTGAGTGTATGTTTCGAGTCGCTTCGGCTGCAGTTTCCTTTATTGTACTCATAAAGTATTATGTGCCTCAAATGCTCTTTGGTTACTTCCATGTTAGAAAAGGTTTTAATCAAAGAAATTTTAATTCTATTATTCTGTAAAATAATATTTAATTAGTTTGAATGTACACAAATGCATAAAAATAATTTTTAATTCCATTAGACATTCTGAAATACTATTAAATTTCATTCAATTTTAAAAAAGGTAAAATCGGACAGAACTTATGGGATGACCTGATATATATATATATATATATATATATATATATATATATATATATATACATATATATATATACGACAGGCTTCCACTCAGTTTCCATGCTTCTGTGCATCAAATTCACTCATAAGGCACTGATCGGTCCGTGGCTATAGAAGACAGTTGCCCAAGGTACCGCACAATGGGGATGAACACGAAACCACGTTGTTACCAAGCGAGCTGCTTATCCACACCGCCATGCCTGCGCCAATCTTCTTTTTTCTTTTCTTTATTTTATAGTTTTTACCAGGAAGGGGAGGGTAACCTCCACGACTGTTATTTTTTCCCCAGGACACAGTGACTTGTAAGAGACTAGAAGGAACTTATTCACTAACCTTAGACTCGACTTCAATACATATCACAGAGTGGACTCCAGGGCGACGGATTAAGTCTACCAACCAAAGACTTTGAACACAAAGAAACAGAGAAATCACCCAAGAATTCCGTCAATCTATTGCTCTGGATTAGTACTTAATTGTCAACAGCGAAAGGATGAAACGCGAAGTTGACCGCAGCAGCATTTGAACTTCATCATGCAGTAGGCCGGAAAAAGTACCGCAGAGGATTTTGTTTGTCGTTCAATCAATTCTAATTCAACTAATCTACCGTTAGTTGACGTCAGAGGGGTTTGATCTCAGATCTCAGAGAGCTGGAACAAATACCGCAAGGTATTTTGTCCTGCGCTTTAACGACTCTTGTGTTGTTTACATGTATGTATGTATGTATGTATGTATGTATGTATGTATAGTTATATATTTAAGAGATGAGGAATTATGTATATTATTTATATTACTTACATTTGACAAACAAGATGAGGATAAATATCCGTCAAATGTAAATAATGTAAGTAGTGTGTATGTATGTATGTATGTGTTTGTCCGTTCGTCTATCTGTTTATCTACCTATTTATGTTTGTTTATCTCTCCCCCCTCTCTCTCTCTCTCTATCTATGTATCTGTCTGTGTGTCTGTCTGTGTGTCTGGGTGTCTGTTTGTGTGTGTGTGTGTGTGTGTGTGTGTGTGTGTGTGTGTGTGTCTGTGTGTCTGTCTGTGTGTCTATCTGTGTGTCTGTCTGTCTGCGTGTCTGTCTGTGTCTATCTGCCTGCCTGCCTGTGTGCCTGTGCGCCTATCTGCTTGATTGTCTGTCTGTCTGTCTGTCTATCTACCTGTCTGCCCGATTGTTTGTCTGTCAGTCTGTCTAAAATTATCAGTAAAAATACGTTACAGGAAAACTGTGGAGTTGTATCAGATGGGCCGTGTTTGTTCTTGGGTGAAAGTAGATACATTTCGTCCCCCAGTTCACCTCTCAACAATCATATCGAATTTAACTCTGGATGGAGACTTGGAAAATAATTGCTGGTCATTTTCCAGTTCATGTTTGTTTCAGTTGGATGGAGGAAGAACATAACTGCTCTAAATATTCGACAAACTATCCTAATAGTTAGTATTTCATACCAGATGGTGTCATTGCAATACGTCCTTGACTCTCGATGGCCAAGTCAAAGACATTCAAAACAGTATACATACATACTTGCATACATACATACATACATACATACATACGTACATACATACGTACGTACGTACATACATACATACATGCATGCATGCATGCATGCATGCATACATACATACATACATACATATATGCATACATACTTGCTTACATATATATATATACATACATAAATACATACATACGTATATACACACTTGCATACATACATGCATATTTGCATACACATATACTTACATACTTAGGTTCAATACATACATACATACATGAATGCATACATACATACATGCGTGCATGCATGCCTACATACATAGGCGCAGACATGGCTGTGTGGTAAGAAGGTGCTTCCCAATCATATAGTTCTGGGTTCAGTCACCACCATCACCAGCAAAAATCTCTATCAACATCACCGCCAACACCAGCATCAATGTTACCAACAAGACCACCACCACCACCACCACCACCACCACGAATCCGAGTACCCCCGACACCACCAACATCATCATCACTGTAACCAGCAAGAACACTATCGCCAGCAATTAACGTGGGAGCCTTCTCACAGTAGTCATTCGACCTGCTAGAAGTAGCAGCTACATCCTCTATATCAAATCTTATTGTCTTTAGAAATGAAAGACATATTGGGCAATGTAATGCTAAATATACAACAGGTGAGATGGTCATATTTAGAATGCCTTTGATAATAGATCTGCTCGATCAAAGCTGACTTGAAGCCAAGTACCTCCAGCGCCACTTACGCCAACCCCACAATTACTATAACCATTATCAACAACAATAACAGCCGCAGCAACAAGAACAAGAACAACAAAAACAAGAACAAGAACAAGAAGAAGAAGAAGAACAACAACAACAACAACAAATAACGTCGTATGTTGCAGTTTAATAAAATAATTTTAAAAAATATTTCTTAAAAGAAATTTATTCATTTATTTTTAAAAATTTTAATATTTGTTTTCCCCAGTTTGTGATTTCATAACATTTTTACATTTATAAAG
>NC_068994.1:31976891-31978261 GCF_001194135.2 Octopus bimaculoides
AGAATGTATATAACAAAAAAACAAATTCAAATTTTGAACTTGAGGAAAATATTACATATTTCAACTGTTCCGCTTCGAAATTTTTTTATAATGTATGTGTTAGCTTGTTGATTTCTTCTGAAAACTGGTTTTTCCAGACTCCAAGTGACAAAATCAAGTGCTCCAATTATCATTGGTATAAATGTGAATTTATAATCTCGGTTTCGAAGCTGTTGCTCATATTTATCCTCCTTCTCTTTGGTTTTCGAAGAGATGTTCATATCAACATGGCGGCTGATCCAAGATGGTGCATACTTTTTCTTGTCTGTCTCAAACAATATATCCGGCCTATTATGTAGAAATTTTGATTTTAGTGACAGGATCATGCCACATTAAGAAGTAATACCTCGATGGCATTTTCGGGCAATTACTGACCGCATGTGTGATGTCGTCCAGAGCAATATAACATAATCAACATTTTTGCTTGCATCTTGAGGACTCATGGACTTAAATGTCTCTCTTAAGAGATATTTTGTAGCAATGTTCTGTTCTTGGATAGCAAATGTATACTCGTCGAAGTGTGATGCGATGTAGCAGCCATGATTCCAAGAGGGGCAGTACTTTTCATGTCGATATTAGCATCAGCTTTAAATCTTCGAGAAATATTCCTATGTATAATCTTTTTTGGTAAGGTGAGCGTCTTTTCTGAAATATGGTATTGCAGTTATTTGGGGATTGTACGGGAGGTCATCGGGAAGAAAGTACTTTCAGAAGAACTCATTGCAGACACAGAAGATGTTCTCTTCGCTTTTCGGTACTAAGTTTATATACTTATTTTTGCTACGGTCTGAGAGATATGAAACGACATCCAAAGGCTGTCTGCACTGATCTCATGCCTCTATCTCATTCATCTCTTCATAGATATAGCCTGTCAATATCACGGTTTCTCCAGACGTTTCCAGTTGATATCAGGATCTTACAGGCTTTGATGTCTATGGAGTGAATTTCCTTTATAGACCAGTCAAATGGCATTAGCGTTAGCACTGCGAATACATTGTGGGATACTGTCTGGTTATAAGAGGAGAGTTCCGTCTGCCGAGTCTGCCGTAATACTCTTGGATAATTTTATCGCTATTTACAGCACCTTCATATGATGTTTCCATCAATACCTAGGTATTTTTAGCATTCTCTGTGTGGAACAGGAGAGACAAAGAGACCGGTGATGCTCAGATTCTAGGTTTGATTTTCCTTGTTCAACAATCAAATACGAATATTTCTTTTGGCTTAATTGCATTCCTATGTCAGCTGAAAATGTTATTAACTCCAGCTGTTTTTTGACACTGCAAATATTTTTAGCATAGGTCATACATACATTAAACACACACACACAC
>NC_068994.1:31979484-31981435 GCF_001194135.2 Octopus bimaculoides
CACCACCACACCACACCACATCACACACCACCACACCACACCACACACCATCATACCACACACCATCATACCACACACCACAATACTACACCACACCACACCACATCACACCACCCCGCATTCGCTAGCATTGACCACTTCCCAGCACCCACACCAGCGCACACACTAGCACTGGCCACTTCCCAGCAACTACACCATCAGCCACACACTTACACATGCACACACGCACACGTCAAGGTCACCAGCCCCCTTACACACGCACATACACGCTCTTACACACACGCACGCACACCTTCGTTTTGGGATCACCACAACTTTATTGTAGCTCTTCTGTGTGACCCCTCTGTCCGGCATTCACCATGATAGATCGCTAGCCATTAAACCTTTTCTATTTCTCTCACTGTTTATTTCTGTGTTCCTTTCTGTCGAAACGTAAAAGACTTTCTCACTTCCCGAGCGTTAAACATCTGTTTGTTGTTTACACACCCGTCTTCGTCTTTTGTTTTTTTTGTAAATTCTCACTATATATATGTATGTATTTGTGTATTTGTGTCTGTGTTTGTCCCTCCCCCATCGCTTAACAACCGATCTTGATGTGTAACTTAGCGGTTTGGCAAAAGATTCCGATAGAATAAGTAGCAGATTTACAAGAATAAGTCCAGGGGTCTATTTCTTCAACTAAAATGCAGTGCTCCAGCATGGCCACAGTCAAAATGACTGAAACAATTAAAAAGAAGCATCTCTCTCTCTCTCTCGCTTTCTCTCTCTCGCTTTTTCTCTCTCTCTCGCTTCCTCTCTCTCTCTCTCGCTCTCTCTCTCTCTCTCTCTCTCTCTCTCTATCTATCTATCTACCTACCTACCTACCTACCTACCTACCTATCTACCTACCTACCTACCTATCTATCTATCTATCTATCTATCTATCTATCTATCTATCTATCTATCTATCTATCTATCTATCTAAACCGAGTTATTTCTCTATAACTAAAGGCTTTCTGTGGTTGACGTCAATTGACCATACTCCTCGGGGAGCTTGACAAAATGGAAATGGAACAATAGTGATGGTATTTAAAGCCGTCCGGTACCTTTAATTCGTCTTTTAGTTGACCTGGTGATTAATCATTTGGCTAAAAGTATTATTGATGATGTTTCATCAAAGTGGTTCTTCTTTAGAGTTAATCCCCTTGTTTTTGGTTTGGCGTGGTTGAACATACAATTGATCACGTAGCTGGCAGTGTGGATCCTGACGTCCCTTATTTTCGTTAGGTGACCTGATGTGGGCAATGTTTAAAGTTAACAGGAAAAGTACATGAAGCAAGTTGAGACAAGTTCGGATTTTATGCTTAGGGCTAGAGTAAGGTGATAATATGGAGTTTCTCAGTGAGGTATAAATGACAGATATTGGATACGTTTGTGCATGATGGCACATTTGTCTATGCTTAACCATGTGATGTTTGTGTGCATATTCATTCGTCTTTGATTTAGATAGTACTGTACCTTTTCTCTGCTAGCGGAAGCGGAACGAATTAGTGTTGTTTCAGATGGCTTTTGAATTTATTTTCTGTAGACGTATGTAACAAGTTGAAACGGAACATACACAAGTATGCAATAGTATGCTTTTTGCCAGGTATTTGTCTTTCGTAGGTCAGGTCGTTATGCTGAGACAGTTGCTTGTCACTTCTTGTTAGTGTAGGATACATGCGTTGTAGCTGTTTATGATGCGATACATTTGAAACTCGCTTCTGTACAGCCTCCCCATTCCTACTGCTGATGGAGTTTGGCATCGAATGCAAAGAAAGAAATGTCCAGTAGTGTCCATATACATTTGTATATGAAAGCAATCAACTTCAGTTGAGTCAATGTCAGCGAAGTAAACACACAGAATAGTATAGTATAGTATAGTTTAATAATATAGTATAGTATAATATAGTATAGTATAGTATAGTATATA
>NC_068994.1:31981866-31982896 GCF_001194135.2 Octopus bimaculoides
ATATATATATATATATATATACACACAAATAATTACAAAATCAATAACTGGTATTTTGAATGCAATTAATACATATGTCTCAAGTGGTTATGTAATAAACTGTGACGCAGATTCTTGTCTTTTCACTCGTTGCAAGCGAAATAACTTGGTACATTCAAATTTGACCTGCATAAAGTGACTGGATAAGTAAAGCCACATAAAAACATACAATAAAACCGTATAGAAATATGGAAAGATTAAAATAAAAAAACGGTAAATAAAAAAGAGATAAGAGAGAATATAGTTGTTGAAATATATAAGAAAGGCAGAGAAGAAACTAAAGATAACATACAGACTTCATTCTCTACTAAATTAGTACTACAAGAAAATCTCAAACTTATATTTTTTGTTACCGAATATCTGCTTCTTTGTGAAATACATTCATTACATTTCTCTTTTCACATAGCTTCTAAATTACGGACCTATAAACTCCAGGATCTACCAGAAAGTTGTATCAACACGACAATTTTACTTATTTGAAAACTGCCGGAAACTCAGTCTTTTTCGTGTATCTCTATTAATTGTGCTCCCATATTACCTATGATTCTTTCGCACTAATATCGACTGCATTGTGGCTAACAGCTCAAATTTGCTCCCACTTAAACGAACACTTTCTGACTGTGTTGATCTTTCCGATACCAATCATGGACTCACACGTCAGGACACTACCTCATGAATTCGCACTAGAACCATGAATGAAAATATATAAGTAATAATTTGAATCTCTTCATATTCTATTTTCATTTTTCTTTTAATTATTTAAATGTTTTTACCGTATTTTATTTTATTTTATTTATATGTATTTGATTATTATTTCTCTTTATTATTAATAATTATCCCTTAGCAATATACTTAGGATAATTACATTCATTCTAATCTCCCTTTTTACTCCTTTTTTTTCTCTGTTCCCTGTAAGTGTATTATTCAGTTACCTATCTATCTATCTATCTATCTATCTATCTATCTATCTATCTATCTATCTATCTATCTA
>NC_068994.1:31983065-31984372 GCF_001194135.2 Octopus bimaculoides
TATATATATATATATACATGTATATATGCGTATATATAACGACATACATGCATTCAAGCGTACGTACTCACGAATATTTATATATATATATATATATATACACACATACAATGAGTGAATGAGAGAGTGAGAGAGAGAGAGAGAGAGAGAGAGATAGAGTGAGAGAGAAAGAGAGAGTGAGATAGAGAAACAAGAGAGAGAGAGAGAGAGAGAAAGAGAGAGGGGTGAGATATTTGGCATAAAGCCAAGTGCTGACCTATGAAATGAATGACTAAATAACTACCTTTTATTCATACCGAACTTGTGGTCCTTGGAGGTTAATTATGAAATTGAGCAGAACCCCAGACCATGATAAATAGTATTAAAGAACAAACACAACAACATCAACAACAACAGTATCAAGAACAACAAAACGCTCTCGATCATTAAAACAGGGCTGTGTTGGTGGTGGTGGTGCATCATCTCCTTTCCCCTAATAAAAAATAATATTTACTATAACTTTTATACGATCTCTATATCATTTGTCAGAATCTTGTTATGGCATCAACTCGGCTCAGGGCTCTACTTCACAAAACGTATCATTGTATCGGAAATGCGAATCCTTTGTCAGAATACCCAGCTCCCGTCTCCTTCCTCATAGATCCCTTCTCATCAACATGACCCCTAAAACACCATGGGAAAGAAAGAAAAATAACAAACCAAAAAAAAGAAACAAAAAAAAAAGAAGAAAAACCCATACTTCGAGATATTTGTTAAGGAAATAAAGAAAATATGTTTAAAAATATAGACTTGTTGGTGTTTGTGCTATTTGTTGTGGTTTTGATGATGATGGTGATGGTCATGGTGGTTCTGATGAGGGAGATTACAGGGGCTATAGGGGTGGCCGTGATGGTGGTGGCTGGGTAGATGCTGGTGATGGAAGTCTTACTGGATTTTGTGGTAGTACTGGTAGGAATAGCAGGAGTAATAGTAGTAGTAGTAGTAATTGTAGTAGTAGTAGTAGTGGCAATAGTAGTGGTGGTGGTGGTGGTGATGGTGGTGGTGATGGTGGTGAATATGAGTACGGGGATGATGATGATGATGATGATGATGATGATGATGGTGATGATGATAGTGGTGGTAGTGGTTATGGTGTTTTCTGGGGTGATGGTGGTGGTGGTGGTGGTGGTGGCGGTAGTGCTAGCTGCGATGGTAATTATGAAAGTGTGATGTTGGTAGTGATAGGGATGCTGCTGATGGTGGTGGTTGTGTTAGTTGTGCTATTGATGGTGGTGCTGCTCTATGGTGGTTATGATGCTTGTGGGGGG
>NC_068994.1:31984495-31985532 GCF_001194135.2 Octopus bimaculoides
GGTGGCGGTGGTATTGGTTGTAGTGGTGGTGGTGGTGCTGCTGCTGATTCTGGTGGTATTAACTGTATCTACTACTACTACTACTACTACTACTACTACTACTACTACTACTACTACTACTACTACTACTAGTAGTAGTAGTAGTGTAGCAGCAATGGTGGTGCTATCCCGACAGTGGATGGGAGCGGGAAGAAGGGGAAAATTAGATAAAAAAAGGTCATAAATAAAAAAAGAAACGGAAAGTAAATAAAATATTTAGGATATGTCAGCGGAGAGAGTCAAGGTTCAATTTTAGCTGTACGTCTGACTCCCTTGTGGGGTCTAAAAAGGCAATATAACTCAAATTAATGCTTGACCTTTACGAAACAATACTAAATTATACGTGTTTACATGACCTGCTAGAAGCAACAGCCAAAGCTCTCTCAGATCACATCGTGTTGCTTTTCAAAAATATATAAATGGAAGGACATGTTTGATATTATGGACTGCAGTCTTAGATCATTTATGTTTGAGGAGACGGGATAGCCACGGTTGGAATGCCTTTGACCCTATACCTACTCAATTACTGTTGACCTTGGCCTAAACAGCAGCAGCAGCGACAGCAACAATAACAACTACAACAATAGCAGTTAGCTGAACTATAACTGACAATTTTCACTAAATGTACATCATACCATTACATTATTTTTTGTTATCCCCCTTCTCTGTGTCACTCTTTTCTCCCCAGAGGATGTAAGCCGAAGAAGGGAAATGTCTGATGTACGTTAAAGTATATCATGCACACACACACACACACACACACGCACACACACACACACACACACACACACACACACACACACACATAAACATATGTACACAGATACACACACGAACACACACGGACGCACATGGACACATGCATATACACACAAACATAGACACACAAACATTTATACGTATACGCAAACATGTACACATACAGAGGCAAGTACACACAATGCAAACATAAACACATATACACATACACCAGCACATCAACAGATAAACACATACAC
>NC_068994.1:31985997-31987392 GCF_001194135.2 Octopus bimaculoides
ATATACACAAACGCACACATAGGCACATGTAAATACACATGCTCAAGCATAGTGTCACAAATACGTATACTTGCATAAACATACGCATACAGTCATTTGCATAAACATACGCATACGTAGACACGAAAAATACTCCTCATACCCACACATATTTTTACACTCATACACATTGTCATACACATTCCCATTACACTCACACACATACACACTCTATTACATTCACAAGCAGTCATACACCTACACTAATGCACTCATACATACACACATCCACAACTGTTATACTCATACACATACAAGAACACACACACTTACATTCATACAGAAACACTCACACACAGTTTTAAATTCATACACACATACTCATATATACTGTCATACATACACACATACACACTAACACTCTATAACACTCACACACACACACACTCACATACATGCAAATACATGTGTTTACACACCTCCCATTTCCCCATCCTTCCTCTACTTAACCATGTTTTATTATTACACATTAGAGAATAAGTACCGAAGGGTTCCTTCTCCCCTTCAACTCTCCCCACTCCCCTCTCTCTCTCTTTCTCCTTCTCTTTCTCTCATTTGATCGTTTTCTCCTTCTTTCTCATCCTTATATATTCTCCGTTTTTCTTGTTTGTTTTCTAGTTTCACTTTCCTCCCTCAATCAACTTAAAGTCTCTCTCTCCCTCTCTGACCCTCTCACTTTCTCTCTCATGTTCATTTTTCTGTCTCAATCCATTTCTCATCTCTCACTCACAAGTTCAACTTCTCTCTTCTCTCTTACATGCACATTTCTCCTATCTCTCTCTCCCTCTTTTCATCTCTTCTTTCTCTTCTTTCTGTCTGTCTGTCTGTCTGTCTGTCTCGGTCTGTGTTCCTCCTCTTCTCTCTAACATTATTTTTCAAAGCAATGAATTATTGTTCCACTGGAGTTTATTAATAATTATTTTGCTCACATGCTGCAAACAACAACAACAACAACAACAACAACAACAAGAACAACAACAATAATCATGCGGAAGATGATGATGGTGATCATGGTGATGATGACGATAATGAAAATGCAAATATAATATAAACACAATAATTGGAATTAAGTTTATTTGGTGAACTGTTTACCAAAATAATAATTACGGTAATGAGGATGATGATGATGATGATGGTGATGATGTTGACGACGACAATGATGATGATGCTGCTGCTGCTGCTGCTGCTGCTGCTGCTGATGATGATGATGATGATGAGAAGAATTTTGATAACGAATTCGTTATCGCAATCGCTAAGTCATCAGACCTTTCAGGATGTACATATATATACATATATATGTATGTATGTATGTATGTATGTATGTATATATATATATATATATATATATATATATAT
>NC_068994.1:31989213-31992153 GCF_001194135.2 Octopus bimaculoides
ATCAACGTCGTTGTCATCGCTGTCGTCGTCGTCGTCGTTGTCGTCCCTGTCGTTGCCGCAGTCGTCGTCGTCGACGCCTCATCATCATCGTCGTCGCTGCCATCAGCATAAATCATAATCATCATCATGATGACGCGACGACGACGACGACGACGACAACAACAGCAAAAACAACAACATCCATTTCGGGCCTGTGGGCTTATGCCGAACGGCTGCTGTCACGTGTGGGACGAGTCCGCCTGTCGACCGAGTCTATCGTGACAATTGCTCCGCCACCGTCCTTCAACCGGGAAGGCAAGGCAGTCGTCATCGTACTGGTGGCCATGGTGAAAGAATGTGTGTGGTGGACTCGAGCGAAAGGGTTAGAGACAAACACCTACCTCTCTAGCCAATCGCTCGTCAAAGGAAGGTGAGAATGGAGAGGCAGGTTTTGTCTCATGAAAATTTCAAAAAAAGGTGGGTGAATGTAGCAAAGATGGTGCGTGCGAGTGACGAAACCACTTTGAGCATGATCCTGTAAATCGAAAAAAGAGAAAGAGCACTTTGCTCTCATGTGTTTATTCCCTCCCTGCCTGAGGTTACCGTGGTATTTTCCGCAGGCTTTTCTTTCCACGGATAAACCTAATCTTACTTTTTATATTTTAAAAACTTTTCTGTGATATATGGTCCCTTTTGATCGTTTTTTTTCCCGATCCATTTTGATCGGAACTTTACTTTCTTTCTTATTTTGCCCCTTTTTTTCATTTCCCAAAAGAAAAGCTCTACATTTGTATATGTCCCCTGTGTGTTCAGCCACGTGTGGCTAATAAAGAAAGTTATCTATCTATCTATCTATCTATCTATCTATCTATCTATCTATCTATCTATCTATCTATCTATCTATCTATCCACGTACACGCTCATACTATGGTCTTGTACATTGTTTATCAATTTCACCAACAAGGCATTAGTTGGTCCGAGGTTCTAGTTGAAACACTTGTCTAATTTGTCACTAAGTTGACAAAGAATCCAACACTATATGGTTACGAAGTGAATTTCTTACCACACAGCCATGCCTTCGCATCATGTGCGAATAAAAACTGTATGAAAGCGATTGTGGGTTACATCATTTCTATAAACGTCGCTAACCATCACAAACTATAAAGAACTCAATATGGTACGTTTTGCATCATAACAGACAGCACAGAGACCACCTGCACAATGACACAGTGAAGGACCGCTTACGCAGTTCCCGAAATGCAAGAAATAGCAGCTCAATCTCCCTTATATTACGCCCCAACTGTTCTTCTACAAAAGAATGGCAAAACTGATAATGTAGTTCATAGATACACGATACTGAACCCCATACATAAAGTGTTTCAGCTACGACCTTCTGGTAGGGCCTTGCATATAGGTCAAAGGATAGAGGCCATAACAACACGGAACACTTCTTCTCAGAGGTAAAAATGGGCTTGCGCAGAACCAGTAGCCCTGCTTAGGAAAAAAGCAAAGTTACAGAAGCATCGATGACTATTCAAAACCAAGTGGACCTGAGAAAGGAAGGCCTTAAAAGACAGTCCAGAGTCGAGGACAATGGAGAAATATCGTCGATGGCCTATATTCCATAAGGAGCTTAAGTAAGTGAGCGTATTTGGGCCAGGAGCTCAGCTAAGTACATCTATGGTTCCCAACCATATGCTGTGGTCCCCAATCTGGGTCCATATAAGACTTTTGGGGGTCCACAATTTCAAAATAGTAAATTGGAGATTCGCAGTAGTATTTAAAGGGCCCATGAAAAAGTTCTGATTTAAATATATGTTAGCTCATTGGTTAGAGCGTCGGGCACACCATCATGAGTAGTGAGTTCGATGCTCGGACCGGGCTATGTGTTGTGTCCTTGAGCAAGACACTTTATTTCACGTTGCTCCAGTTCACTCAGTTGTAAAAATGAGTTGTGACGTCACTGGTGCCAAGCTGTATCGGTGTTTGCCTTTCTCTTGGACAACATTTGTGGCATGGAGAGGGGAGACTTGTATGCATGGGCAACTACTGGTCTTCCATAAACAACCTTGCCCGGACTTGAACATCGGAGAAGAACTTTCGAGGTGCAATCCCATGGTCATTCATGACAGAAGGACGTCGTTACTTTACTATCGCAAGAAACAGCTAAGTTCCTTTCTCTAACATTTTACATAATCCAACCCATACGAGTGAATGAGTGAATAACAAAATAGGAATTTTGAAAGATGTATCTATTTAAGTTCTTAAACACCGGTGGACCCGCCCAGCCAGGGCCCACCGAATAAATTAGTAAATAAAAGGTTCCACAGGAAAAAAATGGTTGAAAACCACCGATTTAAAGTTACTTTATTAAATATATCATTAAAGAATAGAGGAATGGTATTTGAGGCAGTTTTAGCAGCTATTTTTGCCGTTGAGACAGCTGCATGAGTGGTTACTTCTTGTGCCATTTTATTTTATTTAAGCAAATTATCCAATTTAAATTTGAAAACAAACTGTTTATAATATCAAACTACATTATATGCTTCTTTTAAGAGGATGCATAGCCAGTTGGATACGTAAACAAATGATTAACTGTACGTGTGAAACTATATGTAACCTTAGTAACGTTTTTTTTTATTGAACAAGTGAAGTCTCGCCGTTAATTGTATTACATCGTCGTAAATACAGCCTTTTCTCATAAGTATATATATGTATGCATACGTATCTGGTTTCTGTGTAATTAATATGCATGCATATGTACAAATACATACACAAAACACACACACACACACATTTATATAAGTATATATAGGTATATATACATTATATATAAGTATATATATACATGTATGTATATATATATGCATATATATATATATATTATGTATAACTATATATATAAGTATATATATATATATATGTATATATATATATATATATATATATATATATATATAT
>NC_068994.1:31992532-31993216 GCF_001194135.2 Octopus bimaculoides
TATATATATATATATAACGATGTATATATGCATATATTTATGTATATCTATACAAATTTACACATACACACACATATACAAATATATATATTATATATATATATACATACACCTATATATATATATATATATATATGTCATGTTTGTATGCATTCATGCGTTCATTCAGATGATTCCTATATAAAAATATATACAAATATATCTGTTCAAGTCTATGCTTGTGTTCGGGTGTATGTGTGTGTACACAAATACGCTCATACATGTGTATGTGAGAATTTATGTTTAAATCTTTACAAAATAATATTAATTATCTATATATCTACATATATCAACACACACACACACACACACACACACACACACACACACACACACACATCTTTATATATATATGTATAATCCGAAACATATCCATAGAAATATGTAAGATATCTAATTAATACACATATACCACTTTTCGTTTAATCAATTAATTAATAATTATCTTTTCATACATTTACTAATTTAATTAATATAATTTATCTATTTAATTATACTCTTTTGAAACAATATTTTTCTTGACACCCTAAACCTATTCTTATGAATATTTACAGACTTGCATAATAATTAATAGACATACTCCCCACACATACGCCGCTTCTTTTTCCAAGGTACATAAGTAATTAAATATGAGTTCCTTAATTA
>NC_068994.1:31994159-31995568 GCF_001194135.2 Octopus bimaculoides
ATATATATATCTCCTGAGAATTCACAAAAAAACAAAAAACAAAAGACGAAGACAGGTGGTGTAGACAGCAAACAGATGTATTAGTTTAACGCTCGGGAAGTGAAAAAGTCTTTAACGTTTCGAGCCTACGCTCTTCCACAGAAAGGAACACAGAAAGAAACAAGGAGAGATAATAAAGAATGTGTAGTGGCTATGCACATACACAAAATCACTTGTATGTATGTATGATGTATCTACATCAGTATGTATACGAGTGAATACGTATATGTATACGTATGTACATATGTATACATGTACGTACGTATACGCATATGTATGCAGGTACATACGTGCGTACATATGTATGTATGCATGTATGTATGTATGTACGTTTGTATAATGACACTAAATCGCCAACAAAAGAATCGAAGGATCGGTACGCACTGTATTTTCACTATTAGATAATAGTTTCACTTTCGCTTTATGATATTACCCAGTATATTTTAAAAAGCAAATATGAAGTTAATATTTCATCGTAGAAAGAATTATATACTAAAACTCCCACTATATACATACACAAGACATACGGACACATACTATCATCTAGTTTATATATGTGTGTGCGCATGTATGTATGTAGGTGTCTTGGGGAAATTTCGAACCTGGGTTCTCATTCCTAAGGTATTTTTCGATGTTGTTGCTATTATTATTATTATTATTATTATTATTAATATTATTATTATTATTATTATTATTATTATTATTATTATTGTTATTATTATTATTATTATTATTCAGGTCACTGCCTGGAATCGAACTCGGAATCTTGGGGAGGTTGTTGTGTCCAAGTATATGAGCTGCTTCTTTTAGTTTTCGTATTTTCCAATGGTGTTCTTTGTCTATTATTTTAACTTCATCCCACCTCCCGCTGAAGGCTGGAGGGTATACCAGCCGAAACGTTGTGTTAACAACAAACAAGATCAAGACGAATACCCATCAAATCTAAATAATGTAAACCTTAATTACTCTCTGCGTTCTAAGTTCAAATCACAATATGGTCAACTTTGCCTTTCATTTTTTCGGGATCGATAAAATAAAGCACCAGTCAAGTACTGATGTCGATATAATTGATCATCCTCCGCTCCGCCAAAAAAAAAAAAAAAAAATGCTCGTTTTGAATCCGGAATATGCCGTGGAATCCGAGTAACCGGCCCTAAAAGTCCATGGAGTCGAAGAAGAATTAAAAATGAATTCGTGCATTGGATATATGTATATTATTCTTTGAGTGTCACTCAAATTCTTCTTGAGAGAGTTTAAGCCGGTCGCTAACAAAACGAGACCCTGAGTTAAGAGAGTTCCCGATGTTTGTAAATATGCGGTTAAGTTGGTGTGTTGGTTGAATTGTCAAAACATACACGCAAATGTGTGCA
>NC_068994.1:31995847-31997241 GCF_001194135.2 Octopus bimaculoides
TAAACCTATTTGTTAAATACTGTTAAATAAATAAATGTAAAAATATATGTTATTTTAAGCAAATATTTATGTATAAATTTCATAAGCGTTTATAAGGGAGTCCCTAAGGTAAAGCCTGAAATATAAAGTGGTCCGCAAGTCAAAAAGTTTGAAAACCCCTGGCCTAATGCACTTATGATGACAAGTACAAGCGAGAATTTATAGTCAGGCTACAAGAACACATATAAATGCATGTGTACGAGAGATGCACTGAAACGTTCCTGGCTTTAAGTGTACTGGTTGCAGGCTCAACCTTCTGAGTTCTTTTACTGGGCTTAAAAATGCTGAAGACCGCTGCAATAAGTGTATGAATCTGAGATGAAAATACGTTGAATAAAATCATAATTAACTGATCCTCCTGTATTTTCTTTTATCCAAAGCTAGGAACTTTTCAACACCCTCTCGCACAGGATACACGGGCACATATAAATGTATGTGTGTGTGTGTATGTATGTATATAATCAGACGCAGTCTCTAAGTTTTAAAATTTTAATGGTGGAAATTTAAAACTTAATAATACGTTTCATTTCGCTTGTTATATAAAATTCACTACTGCTTAATAACACATATCCTCAATATAAACAGATGTAATATAGTTGCTGTTATTATTAGTGTCCATATTGATGTCTGTGAAATGCCTTGTGTTGTGTGTTGGTTTGGACGTTCAACTTCAATAACAAAAGATATTTAGAAATTTCCAGAACCTCTTTCAACTTGTTCGCATCTTATTGATCTTTTGTGATTATCTGTATATCTTCCATCTTCCATGTAGCAGCAAAAGTACTTTAGTTCCCGTTAAGAGATGAAAAATATGAAATAATCGATAATGCTGTTGTTAGTGTTTTTTTTCTCAATTTCAAGTTCCTGCGCAAATTTGCGAAGTGCTTATGTATGTATGTATGTATGTATGTATACACACACACTGACACACACAAACAGAGGCGCTGTCATGGTTGTGTGGTTACGCAGCTCATTTTGCAACAACGTGTTTTCTGGTTCAGTCCAATTGCGAGGCACCTTGGGCAAAGGGATTTCTACTATAGCCCTAAGGCTGACCACTGCCTTATTACCAGTGCCTTATGAGTGGATTTTATAGATGGAAAACGTGTGAATGCCCGTGGTATATTTCTCTCTCCTGTGTGTGTATGTTTTTCTCTGTGACTGTCATTTCCACTGCTTGACCACTGGTATGTTATGATTACGTACCCGTAACTTAGCAACTCGGACATAGGAGACCGCTAGAAAATATACCAAACTGAAAAGAAAATATAAATAAATACTGTGGTTGATTTCTTCAACTAAGACTATTGAAGACGGCATCCAGTATGACCGTAGTCCAATATGTATATATATAT
>NC_068994.1:31997398-31999965 GCF_001194135.2 Octopus bimaculoides
TAAATGGTAAGGCACCGGGTCGGGTCAAAGTTAAAATGCATACACAACGAAGGTAGACTCATATATATATTGCTTCACGGCAGAGACCAAACAGTCTGGGCTGCAGGCTTCTTTGAGCTGTCTACGGACTTTGAATGAATATTCATCAGAGAAGATGACTTTATTCTATTAAACCAATGACCACTTCTGATAGTCTAGGTATAATTCTTTCCGCTTATCAATGCTGATGGGGAAGATGAGTGGTTTAACAATTGAAGTCCTCCCATAGTCCCAGCTTCGTGGAGCTCACACAAAACAGCTTTAATTGACCCAGAGTTGGCAAATTGTGGTTCAGTTCTGCTGTCACATTTGTCGCCGGAGATCGATGGTTTTTAGACGTAAACTTTCCATTATAATATGCTCCCCCTCTGTGAGATTTGCCTTCCGTTCAGAATTATTCTCACCAGAGCTGGCTTTGTGAAGGTTTTGGAATGCTAACATGATTTGAGAGACTGTATTTCTCGAGACATTAAATCATTCTGCGGTTTTTACGGCTGAAGATACAGTCATCCACACTCCAACAATTTGTCGTCCTTGCAAATCAAAGAAGTCTCGTATTTTAAAATACAAATACCGGCAAAAAGAAGAAAGAAAGAAAAAAGGGAAAGCAGAGGTTTATATCATGACGTAATAAACCAACACCGGTTGTCAAGCGGTGTGTGTGTGTGTGTGTGTGTGTGTGTGTGTGTGAGTGTGTGAGTGTGAGTGTGTATGTGTGTGTGTGTGTGTATGTTTTTGTGAGTGTGTGTGTGCGTGTGTGTGTGTGTGTGTGTGTGTGTGTGTGTGTGTGTGTGTGTGTGTGTGTGTGTGTGTGTGTGTGTGTGTGTAACAAACACGAATGCAAAGAAACAAACGCAAATGTATATGTGACGGGCTTCCACACAAACTCCGTCTTCCCAAATCTCACAAAACATTGGTCAGTTTTTCCCGGGACTACAGTAGAAGACACTTACTCAGGGGTGTTGCACAGTAGGATTGAACTCGAAACCACGTGGTTGCAATTTTATACTCTCGCCTTAGCTTCCGCTTAGCTGTGATGGTATAACTCACTTGTATATAGATACTGTGATGCTATCACTCACCTGTATATATATATACTAGCCTTTGATTCACAATCGAAGGTGACTCTTCAAAAAGTTATTTTACACTGCAATAAAAAAGTCTTTTCTAATTTTTAAATATTTTAGGTTTGATCCCTCCACCCTGATCCACTAAAAATCGGGATTTATCTGTGACCTCGAAATGATCAGTCTGAACCCTTGACACATAGATTTTCACTGTGGAGTAAGACGGGCAACCATCCTTCAAAACTTCCTTCGTCTCACCATGGATTTCCGCCTATCCTCTGACTTTCAAGAACAGGATCTTCATGACCACTCGTGCTTCAATTTTACCGAAATCCACCTTAGGAGCTGCCATCATGCTTATATCTGGAAAAAGGAAAAAGATATATTATGTACCATCACGATCTTTTGTATATCTTCTCCTAAATAGCTGACCTACTTATCCTGTGAAGACGCATGACTCAGTGGTTAGAGCGTGGAGCTTGTGAGGTTGTGAGTTCGAATCCCGGACCAGGCTGCGCGTTGTGTTCTCGAGCAAGACACCTTATTTCACGTTGCTCCAGTTCACTCAGCTGTAGAAACGAGTTGCGACGTCACACGTGCCAGGCTGTATCGGCCTTTGCCTTTCCCTTGGATAACACTGGTGGCGTGGAGAGGGGAGGCTGGTATGCATGGGCGACTGCTGGTCTTCCATAAACAACCTTGTCCGGACTTGTGCCTAGGAGGGTAACTTTCTAAGTGCAATCCCATGGGTCAGTCATGACCGAAGGGGGTCTCAGCAACTTATCCTGTAAAGGTAACAGCTCTATCCTTTTGCAATATCCTTAAAGCTAGAAACTTTTAAGCACTTCCTCATATATAAGAATGATGAATATCAAACCTATAGTAATATAAGTACTATCTCAAGTCCTAGGACTCGTCGTCCACGACATACAAGTGATTAAGATCACAACAACCCTTTTGAATGGGACGTCAGTCCGTCGCAAGGTTATTCATTTACAACTGGGTGGACTGGAACAACTTGAAATGAAGTATTTTGCTCAACTTTACCGGGGATAGAAACCACGATATTGCAAACGTGAGTGAGTGCAAAATAACCTTAACCATTAGACCATGTGCCTTCACAGGTGTAACAATGACAAATATCTTTAGAAAATCGCAGAACATTCCCAGTTGTTTGTGGCAAAATGAAACTGAGACTCTAAATTGTGGAAGCCTGCAGAGTGTGCAACAAAGCGAAATATATTTTTGTTTTTGTTATTTGTACTGAGAATAGACGTATAGTATTCATGTCATGCGCAGAAGCCTAAGTTAGTTGTGATTATGTTAATGAGAAAGAGACGTGAAATTCATGGAAGATTGACTACCTAAAGAGACATCTCAATCAAGAGAAAGAAAGCAAGAGAGAGAGAGAGAGAGAGAGAGAGAGAGAGAGAGAGAGAGAGAGAGAGAGAGAGAGAGAGA
>NC_068994.1:32000248-32001863 GCF_001194135.2 Octopus bimaculoides
CAGAAAAAAGAAATTGCATTTAAATCTCTTTAATGCATTAATCATGTCATTTTGCAGGAAAAAGATAAATAAATAAAACGAAGTGTTAAACGTTGATTTTATAGTACTAGTACCGCCAGTACTTAGATTTATTCAAGGAAGAAAAATAAAACAATGATGTTGAATTTATAAAAAAATACCTAAGTTCGTTTGTCTGATGTCAAGAGGGGCAAAATGATTTGTAAATTTATTAATAGTGATACACTTTATAACTATGATAATCTCCGAGATTCTTCGAAAAAGCAAAGCCCAGCTTGGATTGAGATTCTTACCCTTGTCTTTATTGTGCAGCTTCAGCGCCTTGCGGTAAGCTAGCGATGCCATTACTGACGCACAAAGATTTATAGTCTCGTATATGGGTTCTGATTCAATAAACATGAAGATAGTTTTCTGCTATTTCATTTACTGTGGGGGTGCAATGGCCCAGTGGTTAGGGCGGCGGACGCGCAGTCGTAGGATCGTGGTTTCGATTCCCAGACCGGGCGTTGTGAGTGTTTATTGAGCGAAAACACCTAAAGCTCCATGAGGCTCCGGCAGTACTCTTTCACCAGAACTTTCTCTCACTCTATCTTCATGTTTCTGTTGTACCTGTATTTCAAAGGGCCAGCCTTGTCACACTCTGTGTCACGCTGAATCACCCCTGAGAACTACGTTAAGGGTACACGTGTCTGCGCAGTGCTCAGCCACTTGCACGTTAATTTCACGAGCAGGCTGTTCCGTTGATCGGATCAGTTGGAACCCTCGTCGTCGTAATCAACGGAGTGCCAACCAAAAATTTCATTTACTATCCCCAGTTCTAATTTGGAAGACTCTTTTCTATGCTTAGCTTAAATGGCTTTTTTATTTTGAAATTATGAACAGTACAATTATCAGTTGAAAATAGCAAATGAAGTTTTCACAGCGATTAAACACCATAATATTGTGAAGTTTCCTGCGAGAGAGGATAAGGTCTATCTCAGTTGGTGCCGCTGTTATTTTCATTTATTACTAAACCTAAAGTAAGAGGCATTGTCCATGATTCGTTCAGGGCTTCCAAGACTGGTGCGATGAAGTTAGTCTCAGATTGGAAACCTGGCCCAATACTTAACACAAAGTGAATGCCTTTGAGAGCACCCAAACGTCTTTGTATTGATGGCGTTGACAAACAGAGCGAAAAAGTTATGAGTTCAAACCCCTCCGAGTCGGTCACTGCAGATTTTGAAGTCAGAACGCAAAGTGCTAAAGCAAGTACCTCAAGGCGTCCCATCAGAGGCTCTAACGATTCAGTTCGCTCTAGATTGGAACTTTATTTATCGACCTAAGAAGAACGAGAAGCTAGTTTGGCCTCGACGGTATTTGAAATTGTGATGGGAAAACACAGATGTATCATTATTGAAACCATTTCATATTTTCTGTAGTCAGTGCTTTGATAATCTGACAGGCGATGAGTGGTTCAAAACCCGGATCTATTTTTGTGAATAAAGCTAGAGTGATACAATGATTTACCAGAATGACCGTCGAGGTCATTCTGGTAATGTATAAAGGTACGCGTTGAACACGTATATTTTTTCATCATCGGGTTGCTTGATCAGTGCAG
>NC_068994.1:32002996-32007996 GCF_001194135.2 Octopus bimaculoides
GCCTTCTAAATAATTTCGAATCCTGGACCAGACTGAGAGGCAGTTTTGTATCCTCGATCAAAACACTTCGTTTCACATTGCTCCAGTTCACTCAGTTGTAAACGAGTAACCCTGCGACGGACTGGCGTCCCGTTCAGGGGAAAGGATATTTATTTCTTTATTGTCCACAAGGGGCTAAACATTGAGGGGACAAACAAGGATAGACAAAGGGATTAAGTTGATTACATCGACCACAGTGCGTAACTGGTACTTACTGAATCGACCCCGAAGGGATGAAAGGCAAAGTCGACCTCGGCGGAATTTGACCTCAGAACGTAACGGCAAACGAAATACCGCTAAGCATTTCGCCCGGCGTGCTAACAATTCTGCCAACACGCCACCCTCCAGGGGAGAATATTGTGATCTCGTATCACTTACACGCTATGGAAACTAGTCGCATGAGTCCTAGGACTCTAGAGAGAACTTACTGGTTACAAATTTTGGCACAACGCCAGTACGATCCTGCCAGCACGCCGTCTTGAGACAGTATTTATTGTCACAGCAAAGATGGAATCAATTTTCGCAAGATATACAACTGTAAAGGCGCGTGGCCTTGTGGCCATGGGATTGTGTTTTCGATTACCCGATCGGATTGGGTGGCACGCTGTGTTCTTAAACAAAACATATGATTTCATGTTGCTCCAGTCTATCCACTCAGCTGTAAATAAGTTTCAGCAATAACTGGGAAGTTATCCCGCGACAGACTGGGATCCAATTCTGCGGTCGTACGCCATGTAAACCTGTTTAACATTCGGCCTGATGAGTCCTAGGGGTCATGACAAACCAAAGCTCAGCTTCCCCCACCATATTTGTATCAGGGACCAGTTTCATTCAAAGCAATTTTTCCATGGATCATGCGCATAACAAAACACAATTAAGTTCACAATATATAATTTAACTATTGCATATATATTGATTTCAAATTTTGGCAAAAGACCAATAATTTCGAAGAGGGAGTAAATCGATTACATCGACCCCTGGGATCAGTACATTTTTATCCACTCTGAAAGAATAGAAAGGCAAAGTCGTCCTCGGTGGAATTTAAATACAGAACGTAAAGGCGGACGAAACGCCGCTCTGCATTTTGCCCGGTGCGCGAACGATTCTGCCAGCTCGCCCCCTTAATTATTACGCATACATACACGCACACATCCATCCATCCATCCATACATACATATGTACGTACGTACGTACATATATACATACATACATACATACATACATACATACATATTTTCTTGACGCCAAGAGTATATATATGTATATATATATACACGGTGGTGCACCAGCATGACCGCAGCCACTTGGCTGAAACACATAAATAAATAAATACATACATACATACAATGCAAAAACACCATGCTGCGTGCGATAGTTAATGAAATAGGAATAACATTTAAATAATCAAAATATTCATTCTTTCTGCGCGGCCCTGTACCAAATGATCCATGGCTCGCTACTAGTTCGCATCCCGGAGGCTGGGGACTTCTGATATAGCTAAATAATGCCTTTAGGAAAGTATGAACTTCATAATGTTTCATTTTCTATTTCCTATGAATTAATTAGTTGTCTTGTATCTCGCCATTAATACAGAAGTCGAAAGGGAAGAGGAAAAATGGTGGTTGGCAGTGGAGGTGGATACGAAATAACTCAATATTTATGTTTCTTTTTTATTGTTATAACATCTTTAATTTCTTGTTTTATTGTAGAATGAGCTGACTCACAATTTTAAAGTAATTTTGAATTGAATGAAAAATGAATAATAAATATTTATTGGCCAAACATTAAGATTCATACTTCGTGTACAATGTCAACGAAACAAAACCGAAAACTACGATTCCTCTAATAAACGACTATAGAATGCAATATTGATGTGTGTCGACAAGAATAATTACGAACAAAATTAATTTTGATTAATTATCGGCTTTATTGGCATCAAGAAAGTTATAAAATCATTTTATATGGAGGGGGGATGTATTAAACATTTCAATATATGTATGAATGTATGTATGTATGTGTGTGTGTGTGTGTGTGTGTGTGTGTGTGTGTGTGTACATATGTTCTATATTTTGGTTTTACTATTACCATTAAAACGTTAAAAGCAATATTTCTCAACCGATTTCGTCAGATAAATTCTTGTGTGTACACTTTCAACATCTTGTTTGTACAGCCTTGCTTACATATTTGGATTAATAATAATAGTAATAGTAATAATAATAATAATAATAATAATAATAATAATAATAATAATAATAATAATAATTTGTTCTACTATAGGCACAAGGCCTGAAATTTGGCGGGAGGGGTTGAGTCGATTACATCAACCCCAGTACACAACTGGTACTTAATTTATCAACCACGAAAGGATGAAAGGTAAAGTCGACCTCGGCGGAGTTTGAACTCAGAACGTGAAGACGGACGAAATACTCTAAGCATTTCACCCGGCGTGCTGACCATTCTGCCAGCTCGCCACCTTGAACAACAGCAACAACAACAAGAACACCAACACCACTAACAACAACAACAATAATAACAATAATCTTTTCTATTATAGGCACAAGGCTTGAAATTTTGGTGGGATGGGTAAGTCGATGACATCGACCCCATTGCTTAACTGGTGCTTATTTCATCGTCCCCGAAAAGATGAAAGGCAAAGTCAACCTCAGTGAAATTTGAGCTTAAAACGGACAAAATACTGCAAAGCTAACAATTCTGCCTTCTCGCCGCCTTAATAATAATAATAATAATAATAATAACAATAATAATAATAATAATAAAAATAATAATCCTTCCTACTATAGGCATAAAGCCAGAAATTTTGGGGAAGGTGATTTGTCGATTATATCAATTCCAGTGTTTCACTGGTACTTAATTTGTCGACCCCGAGAGGGACGAAAGGCAAAGTCGACATCGGCGGAATTTGAGCTCAGAACATAAAGACGGACAAGATGTTGCGAAGCATTTTGCCCGGCGTGCTAACGATTCTGCCAGCTCGCCGACTTGATGATGATGATGATAATACTACTACTACTACTACTACTACTACTACTACTACTACTACTACTACTACTACTACTAATAATAATAATAATAATGGCTTCAAATTTGATCCTACTTTCTGTAGTCCTACGCAAAGTCAACGTGCACTATGAGCTGAGAATGAATGAACCTCGTCTCAACCACCTTCTCTTCATGGATGATTGAAAACTGCTCGCTAAAACAGGGTGTGAAATGAAGAGGCTGGTTGAAACTGTACAGACGTACAGCAAGGATATAGTGATAAAATTCAGTATCTCGAAGTGTGCGGTGCTCACTTTGAAACGGGGATAAGAGCAGATTGTAGGAGCATAGAATTATCAAACGGAGAGAGAATGGAATACCCGGATGATGATGGGTACAAGAACATTGGGATCCTGGAGCTGGACAATATCTTGCATAGAGAAATGAAAGACAAGGTCATCACTGCATAATTGAAGCGCCTCAAACTTCTCTTGGAGTCAAAACTCAACTCAAGGAACCTTGTGACTGTCATCAACATATGGGCTGTTGTTGTAGTCCGCTATATTGCATCCATTCTGAAATGGATACGAGATTAACCAACTCGGTCGCACAACCCGAAAGACGATGACAATGCATGGTGCCCTCCAGCCTAAAATGAATGTACACAGGCTCTACATGAAGAGGTGTAATGGTGGACGTGGGCTGATTAGCGTACGGGAGTGTACCAACAGTGAAAGAAGAAACATGGCAGAATATTTGGTAAACAGCAAACAAGACTTGCTACAGTATGCTACTAATGCAGAAGGATTAACCAAAAATGGACTTGAGGGTGCTAATCAATTCCGATCGCGAATAGTAAACGAGAAAGAAGAAACTCTACTCCGCATGGAATTACATGGTCAGTTCCACCGCGAAACTAACAACTTAAAAGACCAGGAATCATCATGGAGGTGGCTCAGCAAGAGTGGCCTAAAAAAGAAGACTGAAAGCCTAATCATTGCTGCCCAGGATCAGGAATTGAATACTAACTCAGTGAAAAGAGATGTATACCACACGAGTGCGACGAACATCTGCAGAATGTGTGGGAAGAGGGTCGAAAGCGTGACTCACATTGTTAGTGCTGGTGAAAGATTTGTGCAGAAAGAGTACAAGCGCAGACATGACAAGGTAGTCCAAAACCTTCACTGGCTACTACGCCGGAAGTTTGGATACGAGGTAACGGGTGCTTGGTACCAACATACTCCGGAAAAAGTAGTAGACGAAAAGGGGAAGACAAAAATCCTCTGGAGCTTTGACTTCCAGACAGACAAGGTGTTAGAGCACCGAAGGTCGGATATAGTAACCTTTTGGAGGGAAAAACAATAATAATCCTTTCTACTGGAAGCACAAGGTCTCAGATTTGGTGGGAGGGAATTAGTCGATCACTTAATTTATCAACTGGTACTTAATTTATCGACCTCGAAAGGATGAAAGGCAAAGTCGACCTCGGTGGAATTTGAACTCAGAACGCAAAGAGTCACAAAATGCCGCTAAGCGTTTTGTCCGCCGTGCTAACGATTCTGTCAACTCGACGCCTTAAGAGTGCCTAACAATCGACGCGGCAGTGCCAGGAGATCAACATATTTTCATGAAAGAAAGAGAAAAGGGGGATAAATATGGAAACCTGAGAATTGAGATCGCCAAGATATGGCAGCAAAGAGAGTCAAACATAAAGTTTGTTCCTATTGTCATCGGAGCATTACATTTAATATCACTTAACCTGAAGAAACATCTCGAAATTTTAGAATACCCTACAATGTAGATGTATTGGGAAAATCGGCACTACTTGGAACTGAACACATATTGCATAAAGTACTGTCTGTCTGAGGTCCCTGTCGTGACTTGACAGACAGTACAAACACCTCAGGTAGACACAATATCTTCAATCAACAACATCACGATATTGGATACTGTGCGACGTC
>NC_068994.1:32013439-32013986 GCF_001194135.2 Octopus bimaculoides
TATATATATATAGATAGATACATAAACACACACAAATTTGCACACATACGCACACACACACACACACACACACACACACATACAAACATATATGCATATATACATACATAAATACACACACATACACACACACATATGCTTAATTATACACTGTTGATAATTAGTCTTGTCCGACTTCTGTCCAGTATCAGTACAGTAGATGATTTGAAGTGAAACAGCTACGATATTCAACAACAACAACAACAACAACCACAACAACAACGAAAGCAGTAGCAGCAGCAGTAGCAACAGCAGTAGCAGTAGCAGCAGTAGAGAGCATCATCAGTGATCACCCAACAGCGTCTCCTCGCTGTTGTCATAATTACTAATTATCCAATGAGATACATGATGCATGTGTGATGCTGGAATAACACACAGCTAATTAAAATTGTAAAGTTGGTTGTTTAGTGGAGTGGATCTGCTGGATTGGCTGTCATCCATAGATTTCATCAACACCAGAACCACCGGCTCCACCACCACCACCACCACCGACACCACCACCACCACC
>NC_068994.1:32014188-32018955 GCF_001194135.2 Octopus bimaculoides
ACCACCACCACCGCCGCCGCCGCCGCCGCCACCACCAAAACCACCACCACCACCAGCCATCAAAATGAAATACTGAAACGTTAATCTAATTGCAAGCCAAATAAAACTAATGAGATTTATACAGCAGTTGTGACGTCATTGGATGGTTGGTTTACATAGGTTCTCGTCGTAGTGTATCTTGAGGCTACTTAAATTCATTCTGGTACCGAGAGTAACTTATTACTTGCAACACTCAACCCATATACAATACATACACTCATGTACCCCTCTCCAACACACACACACAGACACATACATGTATGTATGAAAGTATATATGAATGTATGTATATGCATAAATAAATATATGTATGTATAAATGATTGTATGCATGTATACATGTATGCATGAATTGTATGTGTATACACACACATATACGTATACATGCTCATGGAATTTAAAATGTTTACATGGCTCTATACATATATAAGTTAAAAAGTTATGTATATACATGCATATATATATATAGGTGTATGTATATATGAATAACTAAAATTATGTATTGCTATGTGAATGGACGCAAGCATTTTCCATACAATATATAGGTGTTGGTATAGTCAAATGTTGAAGAAATTTATTTCACAAGTACGTTGCTCTGGGTTCATTTTCACAAGGAAGCGCTTTGAGCAAGCAAATCATTATACGTCTCACCATCAAAAAGCGACGAAGAAGATAGAAGTGATGTTTGGAAATAGCAAAAAGAGAACGCTCAGTTGCAAACTTATCACCCTCAAACAGGAGCTAAAAGCTGTCAGTAAGAAACTCCGCCATCAGAGGAGAATGATCGGTAGGAAAACAATTAACAGACGATTTAATTGGAACCAAGTAGCAGTGTACAGTGACATGAGAGGAGAAGCAGTATATATCATAGAAGCTCCTTCACGGGAAGACAGATTCCTTCTGGAGGAAAATTTGGAGCGACGGGATGCAGTTTAACCGAGATGCACTGTGGCTGGAAGAAATTCTAAGTAATTATTGTCCCTGTATTACGCCCAAAACATACAATATCAATGGAGGTACTCTTGTGAATGTCATCTGAAAACATCAGGATGGAAAAGCATCTAGATGAGACTTGATTGCCGGGTACTGATATACGAAGCTAACCTTCTACCGACCGTATCTTAACAATCTGTATCAGCAAGTACTAGCATACCACACTGGTTAGACAAAACCGGCCAATTGCATACCAGAACACGGTGTATAGAATATATACAGTATATTAAAACCTCTTCCTCCAAGATCATTGTGAAAATAATAACCTCATCACAGCAGAAGAGAGGATGTGCCGAACAACTGTTGATAAAGAAAACTATCAGAGTTGCGGGAACACAGGAAAGCCTTTGACTCTGTCCCCCATTCATAGATGTTAGAAGCCCTTTGACTTGCTAAAGTTCCAGTTAAACATTGTCAAAGCCATAGCTGTCCTGACTTCGTCGTGAGGCACCATTTTGAAATTGAATACAAGGAGTGACTATATTACCGCTGATACAATACAGTATTGCAGTGGTATATTCTAAGAGGACAATCCTTCTGTGATGCTGTCCATGCTTTCAATAAAACCCCTGTCTGTAATGTTGAGGAAGTCTGAAGGGTGTCTTACTAGTTCACAAGGAGGCAGAAATACCAAAATTACTCACTGCTTCTTGGCGGATGACTTCGAGGACTAAGAAATAAAGAACCCACAGTATAGTGGAAACCATAGCTACTCATAATAAAAAGGAGTACTGATGGAATGGCCCAGTGAGAACCCTCAATAAAATGTAAACACAATAGACCTGGCATAATGATTTGGGATAGAGAAGACGAACTGTGTAGAGTTGTGGAAATCAGCTGCCCAGTAGATGTTAACATAGAGCTACAGATCAGCGAGAAAGAGAACACCTACGCTGAACTATTGAGAAACTTGCAGTTACTCTATCCAAATTACAAGTTCAGGTTTATACCTGTAATTATTGGAGCACTGGGATATGTAACACACTGCCTAAATACCAATCATGAGAAATTAGGCTTTTCAAAACCAGAAAGGAGAGAGTTGATTCGAAGATTACAGATTCAATCCATCACTGGAACTATAAAAAATCTGTAAAACTTTCCAGACGTTTATCATTTAAGTATATATGAACATGACTAGACATGCAACTATATGAATGAGAATACATACATAAAACAAAACATACAAACCTGCACACATACATACATACAAATCTGCACATATACACACACATACATACATACATACATACATACATACATACAAAAATACCCTGTTGATGTTGAAATTTCAATGAAAGACCCTTGGATCTAGGTTAGAAACTGACTCTTCTTCTATTGACAAGTAATCTTGAAATAAAACTGAATAAAACTGAATGGCATACATACATACGTACATACAAACATACATACATGCATGCATACATACATACATACATACATCCATACATGCATGCATGCATGCATGCATACATACATACATACATACATACATACATACATACATACATACATATATAAATAAAACTGAACAATGACATACATACAGCTAACATGCACATACAAATACAACCTTTAAGCGGAACTGTGAAAACATGCAAGACGTTTCTCATCTTCACTTTGGGACGTTTTGTTATTTACATTTCAACGTTGGTGCTTTGTATCTCTTAGAAACCAACCCCTTCCTTTAAGGAAGATTTCAAATAATTAAGAATAAGAGAACATACATGCATACATACGTAAATACCTATGTATATACATACATATAAATATGTTGACCATCAATTAATTAAGCAGTATTTAATTATCTTCGTTAAGTTAGTTGAAGAATTGGGAGATTACAAGAATCTGAGGTTAAAGCGTTAACAAGCTTTCGTTTGATCGCCCCAGGTCCTAAACTGGTAGTTCGTAGATAGATGTTATTGTTGTTGCTATAGTTGTTATTATTATTTGTTGTTCAGCCTTCAGCCACAAATCAATCTTGATTGAACAGACTTGTGATCAAAAGCACTGAAGCTCTTTTATTCAAACGTAACGTATCTAGGATTACAATAAGCGATATATCCTTTCAGTTTTAGACAATAGAGCGTGATTTGATGCAGTTTTAGCTGCTATTTCTAGAAGATACAACAACCGCGCAGAGGCGCCTTTTATGAAATAACCGCAACCCTAACCCTAACCCTAATATTCTTGAGAACCCCTGTCTTAGAGGAAGGGACTCGATCAGGTAGATTTTCTCAAGATACGTGACATGGGCACAGAAATTTCCTATGATGCCCCAATCACTCAATGAGTTATGGCACGCCCATCCATTTTCCTGATTGTATGCATGTATTTGGAGGGTAGCGAGCTGGCGGAATTGTTAACGCGTCGGACAAAATGTCCAGTGACATATCTTCCTGGCTCTGAGTTCAAATCCCGCCGAGATCAACTTTACTTTTCATCCCTTTCGAGGTCTAAAAAATAAAGCACCAGTCAAATACTGGAGCTGATGTTATCGACTTGTTCTCTTCCATCAAACATTGCTGGCTTTGAAACTGGTTTTGATTCCCCGTTCAAGAGCAATGTTGCGATCTCGGCCACTTATTCTCCATAGAAAGCGGGTAACCGATCCTATGAATTCTAAGGCTCAGGAAAAAAAAAAAAAAATGAATGGGTATATATGTCTTCGTATATTCTTGTATGTATGTGCGCCAAGATGTGTATGTGAGTGTATTACGTCGTTCTGCATGCTTGTATGCATGTGTGTTTATATGTATGTGCGTACATATGTCTTTTGTGTATGCTTGCATGCAAGTGTATAAGAATGAGTGTATGTGCGCATATGTGTGTATGTTAGTATATACGTGTTCACGAATGAGCTTAGTACCGATCTGCCCTTCCGCTGGTAGTGTTAATATTTATGTAAGGCGGTGAGCTGGGAGAATCGTTAGGGCGCCGGGCGAAATTTTTAGCACTTTTTCGCCCGTCTTTATGTTCTGAGTTCAAATTCCGCTGAGGTTGACTTTGTCTTTCATCTTTTCGGGGTCGACAAAGTAAGTACCAGTTGAGCACTGTGGTCAATGTGATCGACTTACTCTCTCCCACCATATTACTGGCTTTGTCCCAAAAATTCGAAACCTAATGTAAAGGCGGCGAACTGGTAGAATCGTTGCCATACCGGACAAAATGTTTAGCGGCATTTCGTCTGTCTTTACGTTCTGAGTTCAAATTCTCTATCAAAGTCCACTTCCCCTTTCACCCTTTCGGGGTCGATAAGATAAGTACCTGTTGGGCACTGGGATGTATCCGAAATTGCTGACGTCGTGCCAGAATTAGGAACTAATATTTACGTGCATGTATGCACATACATGTAAGTATATGTTTATTAGTATATGCATGTGTATACGTATGCACATTTCAATGCTTGTGTATGTATATATGTATGTATGTATGCATGCATGTATGTATGTATGTATGTATGTATGTATGCATGCATGTATATATGTATGTATGTACGTACGCATGTATGTATGTATGCATGTATGTATATCTCTCCATATATGTATATGCCCTGCGCGTGTGTTTGTAATTTGTATGCGTGTATTTACTGTGCGTGCGCATTTAGATGTATGCTTAAGTGTATGCATGAATGTGTAAGTATATGTGAAAATATGTATGTGTACATGTATGACTAATGTGCATGTATTCATGCATACAGTGTCTTTGTGTGTATGTGTATGTGTGTGTGTTTGTGTGT
>NC_068994.1:32019552-32021559 GCF_001194135.2 Octopus bimaculoides
CACCACCACCACCACCACCACCACCACCGCCGCCGCTGAAGTTAAAATGGTAGATTTGTGCATTGACCATTTGAAAGCCATCCTGTCACACAAAGTTAATTAATAATTTTTGCTGACCCATTCTCCTTTGTTGTAGGATGGGTACCATGAAGAGCCATCAGATTCAGTTTGCTGTTGTTATTGATACAAGACGGCAACAGTGATGTAGCGTACATCTGCTAGGAATAACAGAGAATAATACTCTCAAATCACACTCATCCATGCATCCCTCCTATTCCTCTTCTGTGTTCACTATTCCTAGGACGATCGTTGGAATAAAGTCTGCAGGCACCTCCTCCATAGGGGCTTATCAGAAATAAGCGTCATTAGACTTTCCTGCTGCATTCCCAATCATAACCAGCATAATCAATGGATATTATCCAACCAAATCGTCCTTGATCTACTCCTACGTCTTCTAATTGTTTGCCTCGGTTTCAAGAATCTATCTTGCGACCCGTTACTTCGACATTCCAATCACATAGCCATCGTGCCGGAGATGTAATCTCTCTACACAGAGAAGTAGCGGTTCGACCTGGAGCGACTCAAATCACATCACAGTCTTAAATAAGGAGAAGACATACTGTATAATGAAGTCCTACATATTCCTAAAAAAGACAGGGTAAATCAGGGTTGGAATTCTTGTGATTATAGGTCAACATAATCGGGATTGACCTGGGGGTAACCAGCAGCAGCAGCAGCAGCAGCACCACCACCACCACCACCACCACCACCACCAACAACAACAACAACAACAACAACAACAACAACAAAACAGTTATCGTAAACTCAACGAATAGTCTGTTCCCACCAGGGTTAGTATGCGTAAATCCAATATTATATATATATATATACAGATAAAACGTACTTGGAAGCGGATGCGTGGCGTTCAGTCATATAATAAAATAAATAATATATACACAGAATGCAGGAAGTAAATAGACACCTTTAATTTTCAAAATTTATGATCTAAGCGTCTTAATATGTTTTCAGCGGTGTAGAATTTACAATGTAAATATTCTTTTTCATTCCAGGTGCCGTTATATTAAACATTTGCGAAGAGTAACCATGCCACGCACAAAAAATTCTGCAGAACTGTCAGATTTTCAAAGAGGTCGTATTGTTGGGCAATCTGAGGCTGGTCTTAGTCACCAAAAAATTGCTGAAAGTCTTCAAATTCCTCTTGCTACTGGTAATAGAATTATAATGCAATTCAAAAGCCAAAGAAAAGAATCAACAGATTCTCGTCCCGGCCGACCTGGGCCCTCGGAAAGGAAGCTTTGCTGTTTGAAGAGAATTGTGGAAATCTCTGTATCTCTGTAATGGTATCTCTGTAATGGTATGGGGAGCTGTCACCAGTAATGGTCGTTCTCAGCTGATCGAATGTGTTGGAACCATAAACTCTGAAAAATACATCGAAATACTTAAGCAAGGATTACTTCCGATGTATACACACGATGACATAGCGAAAAATGAGATTTTATTCATGCCACACAGCGAAAAGGAATCAACAATGGCTGACTGAAAATGGGATGAAAAAGCTTCCTTGGCCGAGCCAATCTCCTGACATGAATCCAATTGAAAATCTTTGGAGCATTCTAGATAGAGCTATACGAAAAACTCGACAGAAACCTAAATCTAAAGCTGAATTGTTTCAATTGTTGCGTGAAAAGTGGGCAGAAATTCCACAAGAGACAATCACAAAGCTCATCAGTTCAATGCGCAAAAGAGTTTCTGAATTAAAAACTGCAAAGGGAATGTCAACTAAATACTAAAGTATGTAGTCCTACCTATCGATTACATTTCAATTGTTCGCTTTGCGTATTAAATAAAAGGTTTTGAAAATTAAATGTGTCTATTTACTTCCTGCATGTCTGTGTATATATGCATATATACATACGTATATGTACATACTTACATCTATGAGTATATATATATATATATATATATATATATATATATATATATATA
>NC_068994.1:32023520-32026212 GCF_001194135.2 Octopus bimaculoides
TATATATATGTGTGTGTGTGTATGTGTGTGTGTATATGTGTGTGTGTGTATGTAGATATACATGTATGCATTTATGTATGTATGTATGTATGTATGCATGTATGCATGCATGTATGTATGCGTGTTGTGTATAAAGGTATATATGTATGTGTCTTGTTTGTTTATCTATATATGCTTGTATATATGCATGACTGTGTGAGTATATGTATGCATTTTGTATGTGTGTGTATTTAAAAATGTGTGTTTAGGTCCTGGGAGTCAGCGAGGGAACAACTACGTGGTTGTTCGTTCGACAAGAAAAAGCAGCTAAATCTCTTCTAAAGTATATCTCACTAAAGGACACATTGGATAACCTGCTCCTGGATATACTGGATACCGGAAAACAAGTCGGAATGGTTACGACTGGATTGTCTTTGATCATAGATTTGATCAGTCAGGGTTGATCTGGGATAAAAAAAAACAAAAAAACAAAAACAAATTGTTCTGGTTATTGTTAGGAGAAAGACAATATCTAATCTGTTTCCACAGCGTCTGTCTATCAATCTGTCTAACAATCTATTTGTCTATTTATCTATCCGTCAACAGGTTTAACAATGGTTATCTATTTGTCTATCTCAGAATCCATCTCAGCAGTCATTTGCACATTATTGCAATCTTAACAGTATGTGCATGGAACGATGTATCATTGATCATATTGATCTGCAGGTAAACACGACTCTGACACTGGGATTGTAGTCTTTCCTGTGTTTTCTGACTGCGATGTGTTCTCGTATAATAGCGGAGTGCTTGACATTTACCAGCACTAAATTTCTAGTTTTCTTCAGTACAGATCGTGTTCAGAAACTGCACTAACTTTATGATATCATCAGGGTTCTCATTGTTTGTGATACTTAGGTACTGTCAGTACAAGGTGTACTGTCAGTACAAGAAGGTATAAGTGAGGGTATACGAGGGGGTCCCCAAAAGATACTGGAATTTTGCAATATTATTTTATTCACTTGGTTTTACATGTTTATACTTTTATCGCCTTCAAAGTATTCCCTATTTGAAGTAATGCATCAGTCCAGACGCATTTTCCACAGTTCGAAGCAACTCTGGAACTCTTGCAAAGTGATACCTTTTAACGCCTCTATCGTTTTTATTCTTCATCTCTTCCACATCTGCAAAACGTTTTCCTTTAAGGACTCTTTTCAAAAAAAAACTGTAGGGAGCAAGACCGGGTGAATAGGGAGGGTGGGTTAACGAGGTCATGCCATTTTTGGTCAGAAACTGTCTCACACTCAAGGCGGCGTGTGCAGGAGCATCGTCGTGATGAAATCGTCACTCTCCGCTTTGCCACAGGTCGTGGCGTTTTTGTCTTACCGCATCGCGCAAACGCTTCGGAACTGCCAAGTAAAATATCAGGTTAACAGTTTGACCAGGAGGAACAAATTCTGTGTGGAGAATTTCCTTTTGCATTGATGAAACAAATCAGCATCATTTTGACATTGGACTTCACTTGACGCGCTTTTGGGAGACGTGGTAATATTGAATGCTTCCATTGACTTGATTGCTGCTTCGTTTCGAGTTGTAGCCATAGCAGTAACTTTCGTCACCCGTGATGACCTTTGAAAAAAGGTCCAGATTAACTTCCAACTGTTCTTTTAGTTCACAACACTCATTTAGTCATGACTACTTTTGATCTGTGAACAAATGAGGCAAAAATTTTGCTGCAACTCTTTTCATTCGCAATTCCTCGTTCAAAATTCTTTGGCAGAAGCTCCAGAACACACCAGTCATATCAACATGTTCCGCGATAGTCCTCCAAGATCAGTTCATGAATTTTCGTGATGTTTTTTCATTCGTTCGGGAGGTCGACAGTCGTCCTAAACGAGGTTGGCCTTCAAGCGACAAGCGACAATTCCTAAAGCATGGAAACCACTCGTAACCTTGTGTTTTGCTCATGGCAGCGTCCTTGTAAGCTGTTAGAAGAATAACAGCTGTTTCGACCGCCGTTTTCCCAAGCAGAAAACAGAATTTCACAGAAGCCGTTCCAGCCATCGCAAAAATCGACGAACAAGGGAGAAGCACTGCAAGACAAAGACGTACAACGCGACAGTACGACCTCCGCAGACGACGCCGGTCGGCAGACATGCCTCAGGGTCACATCAAATGGCCACTTGAGGCGGAAGCCTTAACTACTACGAACTTGTCCTACAGAGACCATTTCCGGTTACTTTTGGGCATCCAGCAGCATCCCAGTGAGACAATATGAACTATTACAGGCCCAAAACATTTCTTTGAAGGCTTTCACTCGGAATTAATGTTTCCTTCGAGAGAGTACCGTTGTCTCTCAGAAAGTCATGCAGCTATTCTCCCAGTTTATCAGCTAGATCAAGTAAACGCAGTTTATGACAAATTCAGTGAACGAATTTATTGAAGATCTTCTTCGCCTTGTCGAAGGCCTTCGCATTATCAATGGAATATAGGGAGACAATACAACTGATATGCTTCTCTGCCTGTCTACCCGAGACTTTGTCTATATATGTATGTATGTATGTAGGTAGGCAGAAAGGTAGGTAGATAGGTAGGTTGGTATGTAGGTATGTAAGTATGTGTGTATGAAAACAATATGTGAGAATATGTCATATTCTCCAGTGTCCATAAGGCAGCAAGTAAATGTATATATATATATATATATATATATATATAT
>NC_068994.1:32027852-32028802 GCF_001194135.2 Octopus bimaculoides
ATATATATATATATATATACATATATATATATATATATGTATATATATATATATGAATGTATGTGTGTGTGTGTGTGTGTGCACGTGCGTGTGTCTGTGTGTCTGTGTGTGTGTCTGTGTGTGTGTGTATAAGCTACAATATATACAGCGATTATATATATGTGGTTTATATGTTATTTAGAGAATTATACACACACATCGTGGCACTCCGTCGGTTACGACGACGAGGGTTCCACTTGATCTGATCAACGGAACCGCCTGCTCGTGAAATTAGCGTGCAAGTGACTGAGCGAGTGACTCCACAGACACGTGTACCCTTAACGTAGTTCTCGGGGCTATTTAGCGTGACACAGAGTGTGACGCGGCTGGCCCTTTGAAATACAGGTACAACAGAAACAAGAAGAAAGAATGAGAGAATGTTGTGGTGAAAGAATACAGCAGAATTCACTACCACCCACTGCCGGAGCCTGGTGGAACTTTAGGTGTTTTTGCTCAATAAACACTCACAACGCCCAGTCTGGGAATCGAAACCGCGATCCTACGACCGCGAGTTCGCTGCCCTAACCACTGGGCCACTGCTCCTCCACATACTCACACGCATACGTCTGTGTTTCTGTCTAACTAAATTCACTCGTAATACGTCTGTCTCTGTGTCTGTGTGTCCGCACTCTCACATGTATTCATATATTCTTGTACAGGCTTCAGCCTTCTGGCTTTGGTCGTGCTGGCGTGAATAATTACGTATTTAGGCATTTCTCTTATAAGTTGTGTGTGTGTTTGCATATGTGATCCGCACCCAATGTTGCGCCTCTCTAAGTTATATACATTTGCACATATATATGTAGATGTGTATGACGGTGTGTGTGTGGGTATGTGTGTGTGTGTGTGTGTGTGTATGTGTGTGTGTATGTGTGTGTATGTGGGTGTTGTGTGTGTGTGTGTGTGTGTTG
>NC_068994.1:32031511-32037249 GCF_001194135.2 Octopus bimaculoides
CATTATCCAGTGTGTCTTTTATTGTTTTTATTTTGAAGTAGTTAGGATGTGTGATTTGAGGGCAATTTATCTGCTATTTCTAACCGCACAGGAACTCCTTCGCTGCCTGGTAAAAGCGTAAATTTGCAGTGTAGTGTATTAAAATGTTACCACCAGAGGTCGTTCATTGTCTAACACGTGTTGGTACAAAGCGACAGTAGGTTCCAACATGCAGGACAATGAGCGAGCACTGAGAGTAAAGGGTAAAGGGCAAAGATCCCGCTTCAGTCATGGATGACCATGGGATTGAACCTAGAAAGTTGCACTCCGGGTATGGTTGTTCCTGGAAGACCAGTCCCCCTCTCTATACCACCGGCGTTGTCCAAGGGAAAGGCATCGGCCGATACAGCTTGGCACCAGTGACGTCACAACTAATTTCTACAGCTGAGTGAACTGGAGCAGCGTGAAATAAAGTGTCTTGCTCAAGAACACAACACGCAGCCCGATCCGGGAATCGAACTCATTACCTCATTGTTGAGAGCCCGACGTTCTAACTACTGAGCCACGCGCATTCACTGATAGTACCATTTTAATATACCAATAGTGGTAGGGTTTAATTTAATTCTCGTACCTATCCTCACCTATGGTCACGAATGTTGGGAAATGACTAAATGAGTACAACTGCGAATTCATGCAGCTGAAACGGGATTCATCTGAAAGATTTCTGGAGTCACATTACTCTTGCAAGATCTCTGGAGACACATTACTCGACATGGTGTATAGATCGGAGATCAGGGAGTCACTCCAGATCGTGCCGCTACCTTCACTCATTGAGAAGTCACTGCTTATGGTACAACACAACGGACATGTGATTATAATACCGCAGGAATGAATTGCAAGAGGGATTTTTAAAGCCGAGTCAGCCGGAGGGAGGCTTAAGGGTAGACTTAAGAATGAGATGGATGGATAATATTCATGGTCTCAATTGGTTACACTTGGGAATCCAGCTTGAAAGTTTAATGTTGGTTGCGTATGATATGACCTTATGGAGGAGGTACATAAGGATGTTACATCCATGATCCTCCCAAGAATAGTGTGCGGAGAAGATGGATAAATGGATGGATGGGTGGATGGGTAGGGTCTACGTTGGTCATTGTGGAGGCGCAATGGCCCAGTGGTTAGGGCAGCGGACTCGCGGTCATAGGATCGCGGTTTCGATTCCCAGACCAGGCGTTGTGAGTGTTTATTGAGCGAAAACACCTAAAGCTCCACGAGGCTCCGGCAGGGGATGGTGGCGAACCCTGCTGTACTCTTTCACCACAACTTTCTCTCACTCTTTCTTCCTGTTTCTGTTGTGCCTGTAATTCAAAGGGTCAGCGTTGTCACACTGTGTCACGCTGAATCTCTCCGAGAACTACGTTAAGGGTACACGTGTCTGTGGAGTGCTCAGCCACTTGCACGTTAATTTCACGAGCAGGCTGTTCCGTTGATCGGATCAACTGGAATCCTCGACGTCGTAAGCGACGGAGTGCCAACAAAACGTTGGTCATTGATGCAATGTGTAGCCTGGGTAAGAGTTTTTGAGGAAGACTGGCAGTTGCATACACTGCATACGGTCTCTCCTCCTAATACCTCTGACATTCATCCGAAGTAAATGCCGCTGATTTGGGCCGATCTAGCTTTGAACCAGTGGCGTCGCACGCATTGCAGCAGGAATACAAAAGGGCGGGAACAAATACCGTAAGGCATCTCTTCCAATCCTTCTAATTTTCTCACCAATCTACGAAGCTAAACTGGGAACCCGACAGAGTATTCTATCAAGCATTGTCTATAATCCAATATTTACGCGTTACTATTTATAGCTTTATCTGTTTCGAGATTCACCATTCCAAAAAGCAGAATTATTTCACGTTCTCCCAAAAGTCAACAGCATGCAATTCTCGCTGGTAAGAATAAAATTTCTAAAACGAATTGGCAGACACTCTAAGGGTGACCTGATATGCATATATACATATACGTATATACATATACGTATATACATATATTTGTAGACATATACACATGCACACATGTACGCATACACACACACACACGCGTGAGTACCCCCCCCTCCTCACACATACTCACACATGAGTTTGAGCGCGTGTTGGTATGAGTGTGAATTTGTATACAAATGTAAACACATCACATTGAGCAAAAAACAAAAAGAGACGATTCAACATTAAAAACGATTGTCAAAATATTTTTTATTCATGCCGAAACATCAAATATCGTGGTACTGATTAATTTTAGGCGCCGAGCTGCTAGAAACGTTAGCAAGCCGGGCAAAATGCTTAGCGGTATTTCGTCTGTCTTTACGTTCTGAGTTCAAATTCCGACGAGGTCAACTTTGCCTTTCATCCTTTCGGGGTCGATTAAATAAGTACCAGTTACGCACTGGTGTCGATCTAATCGATTAGATCCCTTTGTCTGTCCTTGTTTGTCCCCTCCATGTTTAGCCCCTTGTGAGCAATAAAGAAATAATAATTATTATTAAGGCGGCGAGCTGGCAGAATCGTTAGCGCATCGGGCTAAATGCTTGCGGCATTTCGCCCGTCGCTACGTTCTAAGTTCAAATTCCGGTGAGGTTGACTTTGCCTTTCATCCTTTCTGGGTCGATGAAATAAGTGCTAATTGAGCACTGGGGTCGATGTAGTCGACTCATCCCCTTATCCCCACTTCAGACCTTGTGCCTATAGTAGAAACAATTATTATTATTATTATTATTATTATTATTATTGAGTTATGTATTTGATAATTTATTTGCAATTACATCCAACTGAATATATGTATATATTTGAAATTATATTTTTATATGCAACAAATGAAATTCTTTCTTTTTGTTTTCGATCCAAATATCGTTCGGATATCGGAGACGTGAAACTCGATCACGAAATTTGAAGCTTCAGCTTTAACACACACACACACACACACACACGTATGCATATAAATATATGTATGTATATGTAGAAGCGCGCGCGCGCGCGTCTGTGTATCTGTGTGTATACGATGCACAATTTCTGTCAATCAAATTCAACATGCTCCCCGAAGGTGCGGTGCAAAGTAATCGAACTCAGAGCTTTATGGTTGCAAAGCGAACCTCTCATCATATGAAAGAAACTGAAGACCTAGAGGGCGGGCAATAATTAAATACCACAAGGCATTGTCTAGGAATCTGTCATTTCTGTCTTTCGCGGTTTTAACAATAATGGTATGAAATGCAGGCAATGATTTTCGAGGAGCAGTTAGTAGATACCATCGATACCATCTGCTTGGCTGGTACTTATTTTATTAATCCCGGAAGGACGAAAAGCAGTGTCGGCCACTGCGAATTTGAACTCAGGACGTAGACAGTCGGAAGAATACTGCAAGGATAATCTACCGCCCAACATAGGTAGAAGGTGTAAACGTTGTCGGAGATGTTTAGTCGATTAAATTAATTCACAGTACTTGAGTGGTACTTTGTTTTATTAACCCCGAGATGATGAAAGGTAAACTTAACCTAAGCGGGATTTGAACTCAGAACGTAAAAACGGAAGAAATACCGCAAAAACACTCTACTGTTCAACATAGACAAAAAGCCTGAAGTTTTGGTCCGTGACTAAATTAACCCCATACCTGGACCAGTACTTTGTTTTATCGACTCCGAAAGAATGAAAAGCAAAGCTGACCACGGCAGGATTTGAACTCGGAACGTAAAGAGCCGGAACAAATACTGAAAAGGCAAACTACCGTAACACAAGCACAAGGTCAGAAATTTGGGAGAGTAGGTTAGTCGATTAAATTAATCTCAGGATTTGGCTGGTACTTTATTTTATCGACCCCGGAGGGATGAAAGGTAAAGTTGACTTCGGCGCGATTTGAACTCGGAATGTAAAGAACGGTAATTATATATCGCAAAGCGTTGGGTGTATTGTCGATTAAATCGATCCAGTAATTGGCCGGTAGTTATAGGTATTTTATTAACCTTGTGGACACCCCGCCCCGAACACACAGACACACACAAATACTCACACACTACGTATGTACATTATCGATTTCGGAGAGCTGCTGGTGCTGATGATGATGGTGGTGGTGGTGGTGGTGATGGTGGTGGTGGTGGTGGCGATGTTGCTGCTGCTACTGCTGCTACTACTACTACTACTACTACTACTACTACTACTACTACTACTACTACTACTACTACTACTACTACTACTACTACTTTCTACATATATAAATAAATAAATGGATAAATAAAATAATTTCTTAGGTAAGAAATTGCAACACAGAACCCTCAAGTTTGTGAGGGAAGGCTGGAGCGTGGAAGGGTGGAAGAGAAGAAGGAAGGTTGTATTGTAGATCGAACCTTTAACCTCTTCCTCACCCATCTCATCCGAAATATTTGACTTGGGTGTTTGATTTCATCTGTCACCCGTTTCAAACCGCACCAACACCAACACTGCTAGGTAGTTAAGGCGGCGAGATGGCAGAAGCGTTAGCACGCCAGGTGAAACCCTTAGCGGTATTTCATCTGCCGTTACGTTCTGAGTTCAAATTCCGCCGAGGTCAACTTTGCCTTTCATCCTTTCGGGGTCGATAAATTAAGTACCAGTTACGCACTGGGGTCGATGTAATCGACTTAATCCGTTCGTCTGTTCTTGTTTGTTCCCTCTATGTTTAGCCCCTTGTGGGCAATAACGAAATAGGTATTTCGTCTGCCTTTACGTTCTGAGTTCAAATTCCGCCGAGGTCGAATTTGTCTTTCACCCTTCGGGATCTATAAATTAAGTGCCAGTTGCGTACTTAATTAGATAATCGACTGGCCCCTTGCCCCCAAATTTCGAGCCTTGTACCTAGAGCAGAAAAGAATACCGCTGGGGAGTTACTCGGGGTTTCGTCACTCACGGGTCAAGTGTGGTCAGTATTAATCTATGTAATTTGTGGGTGAAAGCACATGGTTAAGCGGTTAGCTGTATTCAGCTCACGTCGTAAGGTTGTTATTTGGATTTCCGGTGACGCGTTGTATCATTGAGCAAGATAGTTTATTTCACGTTACTCCAGTCCGTTCCGCTGGCAAAGATGTGTAGTACCTGCAATTCATAGGGTCAGCCTTGTCACACTCTGTCTCACGCTGATTCTCCTTGAGAACTACGTTAAGAGTACGCGTGTCTGTAGAGTGCTCAGTCACTGGCACGTTAATTTCACAACCAGGCTGCTCCGTTGCCAGTTAATTCGTGAGTGTGTATATAGAGGTCCTGTGCATTGTGTTTTTCCCCTGGGGTTGGGGAACCTAAAATGCTGCTGAGATGGCTCTGACCGGTATGACCACTTGGGTACTTTTAGGTGTCTTCAATAAAGTGCATCCTATTGCATGCCTGAGATGCGGTCTCCAGCTTAAAAATTACGTAGCCCTGCTCTCACTTTCTTCTTCATCAGTTACAGAAGTCCCTAAAAAGGTTCTTGAGCCCTTGTTCCTCCTCAGTCATAAATAAGTCCCCAAAAATATTTTGTATAGTTGATTCGTGGATGGAAAATGAAATAACGGAACTTCCACCAAAAGCACAGGTATGACTGGGTGGTGAGAATTTTGATTCCCAACAGCATAGTATCAGGTTCAACACCAGTGCGTAGTATCTTGGATAAATGTCTTCTACTACAATCCCAGGCCGACTAATGCCTTATGAGTGGATTTGGCTGACGGAAACTGAAAGAAGCCCGTCGTATATATATATATATAT
>NC_068994.1:32038852-32039638 GCF_001194135.2 Octopus bimaculoides
TGTTTGTGTGTGTGTGTGTACGTATACATTTATTTGTATGTACATATGTGTACGTGTGTCTTTAAGAATTGTTTAAGACGGTAGATGTAATTTGAAGAAGATTCAGCTGTTACTTTTAGCAGATCGAGAAATTGCGTAAAACCCCACTCTTGCACCTGGTTTTCTTATACACTAACTAGTTACTATATCCCGAAGTCCACACAGATCAAACAGCCTATGTTCAAAGACTTTCCAAATGTGACCATTTCATCTATTTTCTTTTTTGAATTGTTAAAAAAAAAAAAAAAAAAATCAAGGTCTCTTTATCTGAAGAAATTATTGTGATTTGAGGGACATTTAGTTGTTATTTCTACCAAGGCTATATCTTGGTGGTGGTGGTGGTGGTGGTGGTTAAAGCAAGTTCATAGCGGTGATAGAGAGACGGCGGTAAAGGCAGCATGCGCGAAGTGACACAGGAGCGCAAACATAGCTTTGTCACACAAACGAGCGTTAACAATAACAACAATAACAAAAGGCCACAACAGCAGAACAGAAACAGAACAGAACATAACATAACAGCGCTTCATAATAACAACATCAACAACGGCGTCAGCGGCGGACGGCGGATGGATAGATTTTAGTAGACAGGAGTGAAACAGAAAGGAAATCAGCACCGGACCCAACGCAACGCAAAGCGAAGCAGCACCAGTCGCTTATACAAACGCTGGCTCTATGAGCAGGATACATCACTGAGAGAAGTTATACGCAAACCTTATATTCATATATATATATATATATATATATATA
>NC_068994.1:32039819-32041907 GCF_001194135.2 Octopus bimaculoides
TCTCTCTCTCTCTCTCTCTCTCTCTCTCTCTATATATATATATATATATATGCACACACATACACGCAAACAAGCGCACATATATCACATCGTTATACCATCAATATAACCACACATTATATATATATATATTTTACTCTGATTTATCTGTATTGTATATCATAATTTATATGTATATATTTTTAATAGTATAACTACTATTACATATTTATACATTATATGTAATACTATATATACAAATATATATATACAAATATATACATACACTACACACGCGTTTGTTTATACATATGCACGCAAGCGCGCACATGCATTCAACAGACGTGTTCAAAGAGAAGTTGGTTCGCGAAATACCTAACACCACCCCACGATATATACACACATAAAAAAATATATATGTATATACACGCATAAATATACACAAATATGTGTATACACATTGAAATGTTTTGACAGGTTCTCATTCTCTCAATCGCTTTCCTTTTTTTATATTCATTCATTCCACTACTTTTACATCTTCCTCAGGCACGCACCCACACGTACATATACATAAACATATATATGTATTTATATACGGCACACATACGTACATACATATATACATACGTACGTACATGAATACTTATATACATTCATACAATACCAAATACATACCTACTTTCACTTTCACTTTCACATATCTCGTCACATAAACATACGCAAACGTCAACACACATACACATCTTACAAAAGCAAACATCTTTCTCCTTCACACGCACGCACACACACATACAGATAAACGCAACACAGACAAAATCACTTTGAAAAACTTCAAACCCTTAAAAAGCATTAAAAAGTAAGAAAAAAAACCCCCAGCAAAGCACCCATAACAAAACACAAACAAATAAAATACACATACATACACGCATTCATACTTTCACCTACACACATATACACGCGTATATATACACAGTCATTTTGCCGTTTATACACTTATAAGAAAGAAAGAAAAAAAAAGTAACACAAAACAAAAAAAAAACAACACAAACTTACAAACAAGTATATTCAATACAGACACATACACACACACAGACACGCACATATGCACACTAATTTCTATATACATCCTCGTGTGCTTTTATATACGGTGTATACACACGTAGAACCAAAGTTACAAGACGGAATGGATTTAACTTGTGAAAAGTAAGTAGCAACCTTCTTGAATTCATTCCACACACTCTTAACACACTTACAGGTTTTCTTTTCCTGATTACCATACTTTAATAGTTCTATACCCGTCTGTTGTTCCATACATTTATACCTGTTTGTTGCTCTCTCAATATATCTGTACTTATATATGTTTGTTTCAGGCCTTTGTATTTTTATTTTTTATTCCATACTGTCGTTTCTGTTGTTCTACACCTTATACTTGTTTGTTCTTCCATAACTTTATATTTGCTATTCCGTACTCTTGTAAATATTTGTTGTTCTATAACTCCATACATATAATATAATACATATATAACTCTATACATATAATATACTTGTTTGATGTTCCATACTTTCATATTTATTGTTTCATACATTAATATATGCTTCTTGCCCCTTACTTTTCTACCTGTTTGTTGTTCGATACTTTTCTCCAAATGTGTCATACCATACTTTTCTACATTTGTGCCGTTTCATTCTTTTCAACCTGTTTGTTCTTTTATAATTTCATACTTGGCAATTTGGTAGAGTTGTTACAGCATCGGATACAATAACTTGCTTGCTTTAATGATTGCGTTCTGAGTTCAGATTTCGTCTAAATCAACTTTGTTTTCATCCTAGTCGGTTGGCTAAATAGAGAATACTTCTACGGAACCACCAACATCACCGTTCTATGTGATCTAAGATGCATATTTGTTGTTCCATACTTTTCTCTTATTTGTTTGTTGCTCCATGCTATATAATTTTTGACCTGATGGGGGGCTTTACAAACGTATACAAACTGAAGACACGTCAGTTACAGGCATCTGTAACTGATGTACGGTAACATACGTACATATACGCGCGCGCGCGCACACACACACACACACACACACACACACACACACACACACACACACA
>NC_068994.1:32042108-32042896 GCF_001194135.2 Octopus bimaculoides
CACACACACACACACACACACACACACACACCCTCGGTAAAAAGACATCACTTCCACGGATTCTGCAGGTATACTGTATTGAAAACAATTCCAAGTTTCAGTTTTACACAAACACACGGACACACACACACACACACACATACACACACACACACGCACGCAAAAACACATACACACACACACGCACACATACGCACACACGCATGCACACATGCGATTCATGTATTTATACGTACGCATATTTATACGTACGCATATGTAGATGTATATAAGTGTATACATCTATACACTTATGTATATATGTATACACTTATATACATCCACATGAAAATACAATCGTTAAGAAACAATAGTGTAAGGTTTGCATGTATTAGAGTTATAGATGCAAACACGCACACGGATACATGCTCACAGGTATACACACGCAAATGCACGCACGCATACACATGCACAAACGCTCACAGACATCTCTTCATAATCAGAAGACAGAATTATTTTTTTTAAAAAAACATACAGGGACCTATTTTTCGAACAATTGTTTAATTTAGAAAAGAACATTTTTTCCCCCCTTTTTTCAATCTTTCCAGTATGTGAAATATCCGAATAACTCCAAGGAACTTCCATAGATATTATTTTTTTAACCACGAAAACTTAAGGATTTATCTTCCAATTGTTAATTTCTTAACTGAGAAAGTTATTCTATATATTTTTTTCATGTGAAAATGTAGAAAAACAAGAGAAATAGAAAAAATCCTTTATTAATCAAGGATTTGAAAAACAGAATTCTC
>NC_068994.1:32043862-32044331 GCF_001194135.2 Octopus bimaculoides
TTCCTTCCTTTCTTCTTTCCTTCCTTCCTTCCTTCCTTTCTATCCAAAACTTTTCAATTGTGAATTCTTTCTCTAGTTCATCAATAGAATGCGCATACACGTATGTGTGTGTGTGTGTGTGTGTGTGTGTGTGTGTTTGTGACTATGTATGCATGCCTGTGATTGTGTTCGTGAGTGGGAGTATGTATGCGTATGTGTGTGTGTGTGTGTGTGTGTGTGTCTGTGCCAGTGTGTGTATGTATCACTGTGCGTCTCTATGTGTGTGTATCACTGCGCACGTGTGTGTGTGTTTGCGTGTGTGCTACTTATGTGCATATGTGTCTGTGTGTTTGTACGACTGTCTAATGTTTTACTTTACCGCTCAAGTTTACGATTAGTGACAAACAATGTATTAATTTCACCGGGTGATCCTTGTGTGTGTGTGTGTGTGTGTGTGTGTGTGTGTGTGTGTGTGTGTGTGTGTGTGTGT
>NC_068994.1:32044476-32047610 GCF_001194135.2 Octopus bimaculoides
TGTGTGTGTGTGTGTGTGTGTGTGTGTGTGTGTGTGTGTGTGTGTGTGTGTGTGTGTGTAAGCTTGAGTATGTACCGTGTTGTCTTCGTTTGTGTGTATCTGTGCGCGTCTGTTGGTGCACGTATACATGTGTGTTTGTATACATATCAGTGTGTCGACGTGTGCATGTGTGCATGACTTTGTCTGTCTATCTATCTACCCATCTATCTATCTATCTATCTATCTATCTATCTATCTATCTATCTATCTATCTATCTATCTATCTATCTATCTATCTATCCATCTGTCTAACACACACACATACATACATATATGTGTATTTGTGTATGTAAACGAACAAGGTATGTGACCTTAAGGGAGATTTGGCTATCATTTCTTACATGTCGAACGACCAAGTATATACTCCCTCAATAATTTTTTTGTTGTGTTTTTATACTTTTTTCCAGTCACGGGGATGCGGCCATACTGGGGCACCGCCTCAAATGGTTTTTACTCGAACAAATCAACCCCGATGCTTATTTTTCTTTTAAATCTGTAAGTTATTGTATCAGTCTCTACTGTTGAACCGCTAAGCTATGGGGAAGCGAACAAACCAACACCGGTTAACAAGCGATAGGTTAGGGACAAACACAAACATAATAAAAACAAGCGATGGCGACGATGGTGGTGTTGTGATGTTCATTAATTATTTTTAACGAATATCTCAATCATTTCTGAATGATATTTCGTAACAAATGTATGATGTTAAAATGACACAAATGATTCCTACCGAGATTCGAACTCATGAACTAACTAGTAAAGTGGCATAATGTGGGTTGAGCTGGATGTGCAGAACGGCGATCAAAGCCCTCATTGCATCACTGGACTCGTGTACACGACTCTACAGCTGCTTCTGTTGTTGTTATTGTTCAGCCCTAGGTCAGACGTGATTTGAGTAGGCCCTTATTATGAAAGGCTTTCTGGCCGTGAACAGGCCGTTTTATTCGCAGCTATTATGCGTCTTAGAACTATGTTATATGATATGCACTTTATATTTCAAAACGGTCACCAACGAGTTGATGTAGAACTTGGCTGCTGTTTCTAGCAGATGTAGCTACTGTGTGTGTGTATTTGTCTATATGTGTGGAAGTGCAGCTAAGATGGCTGTATCGATACAGTATCGATAGTATTTACTTATTGTCTTGTTGCGATACGATACGAGTTCAAATCCCGCTTGAGTTGGTTTTTCTCTCTCGCTTTTCATTGGTCAATAAAATAACGCACCGGTAAAATAGTGTGGTGAAGATGATAAATAACTGGCCTTGTGCCAATAGCTCGTTGGACAAAATGCTTAGCGACATTTCTTTCGGTTTTACATTCTGAGTTCAAATTCCGCTGAGGTCAACGTTGACTTAAATCCTTTCGGAGTCGATAAAATAAGTATTAACTAACACTGGGGTCGATGTAATCGATTTGCCTGCTCCCTTCAAATTACTTGGCTTTGTGCTAAACTTTGATACCATTATTACAATTGGTCACATCACCAAAGACTCGACTGTGGCATTCTACAGGGTGTCCACAAAGTCTGGGTACATGGGGATTAACACATACTGTAAGAAATTATTATTTCTTATATTTAATTGTTTATGTTATGATTTTATTTACTCCATGTATCCAGACTTTGTGGACACCCTGTATAGTCTCCAAGCTTCTTGGACTAAAAAGACAAAGTTTCATATTTTTACCAAAACACATAGAAAATGTCGCAACCTCCCATGAAATCGTGTGAATTCGTGTGTGTGTGTGTGTGTGTGTGTATGTACGTACGTACCTGTGTGTGTGTGTGTTTGAGAATGCATGCGTGGGTGTGTAGGGTTAGTAATAAAAGTTATTTTTGTGGTCCTTGATGGTAATAAAGATCTTAACGTTGAAATCGCAAATTTTTGCGTGATTATCATGTTTCCTGATTATTGTCCATGGTGGCAAAAGCTCTATACGATTCTAAGTTTCGTAGGACGAACATACAGACATCACATACATGCATACATACATATACAGCATTCGTGCGTGCACACACACATATATGTGTATATGTGTGTGCGGGTGTGTACATATAAATACATATATATGTGTATTTATGTGTGCTTGTGTGCGTATGCATCTGTGTGTGTGTGTGTGTGTGATTTCTCCAGTCACGCTTTACACCGTACAGAGAGGGAAAGCGGGAGAGTAAAAGAGGGAAACAGAGAATTAACATCAGAGGCGCAGGATGAGTGCACATCCTAGGCTTGGTGGCAAGCAATGAGTAAAGAAACGTTATATACACATGCGCACACGCTGTGAAAGAAAATTACACAAGCAGAGTAGTAGTAGTATTAGTAGTAGTAGTAGTAGTAGTAGTAGTAGTAGTAGTAGTAGTAGTAGTAGTAGTAGTAGTAGTAGTAAATTACAGAGAAATTATAGTTGGTACTAATACAAATAATTTGCTTTATTTGAATATATTTTCAAGTAATAAATATTTCGTTTTTGAATAACACCAAAAACTTTGATAAAATTTGGAGGATAATTTCCTGATATTAATCATGAAGGCAAAAGTGTACTTCCTAAATATGACATGCCATATGATGGATATACACTAGGATATATAATATATATAAATGTTTTCTGAGAGTGCCCCAGCATGGTCACAGCTTATGGGCTGAAACACATAAAAGAATAACAGAATGTGCGTACGGATGTGTGTGTGTGTATATATATATATCAGGTATATCTAAATATATACATGTGTGTGCGTGAGTGTATGTGTGCATACATATACATACACACACATGTATATATATATATATATATATATATATACACATTTATAAAAATCGTCAGTAAATCATAAATCCGACAGAGAAGCACATTCTATGTGGTCTTTTCATATTGGTCTTTATGTGGTTTTTACATTCATAGTGGTCTTTTCTCCCTCCATATTTGGGAGGTGAAACCCAAGGTAACCCCATAGACCGGCCATAACTATCCTTATCTATCTATCTATCTATCTATCTATCTATCTATCTATCTATCTATCTATCTATCTATCTATCTATATATATATATATTAATAATACAAAGGATATATAAGCATGTATACACACATATATGTACAT
>NC_068994.1:32047846-32048319 GCF_001194135.2 Octopus bimaculoides
ATATATATCGTTTTTGGAACAGAGGATCACGAAGAAAATAAGGCTATGAATAATAGAGTGTAAATATTGGTTTGAAAATCCCCGTTCGATCGAAAAAGTTGAAGGCTGCTCATGGAACACGAACCATCCGACTCCTGTAATCATGACACACTATTATTTATAGCTTTATCTGTTTCGAGATCCACAGTTCCGAAAAAGATACATTATTTTACTTTCTCTATAATAATATCAATGCGACAAGCTTCCATACAATCTCCGTCAAACCGTTTTACTCACAAGGAGAATATATAGATAGTGAACATATGGCCAAAGTACTACGTAGCGGAATCGAAAGCAGGGTCTCAGTTTTGCGGAGCAAACGTCTTAACCATTCGGCCACACTACGTCTACACATATACGCCCACAACACATACACATACTCGCACGCGCGCACACACACACACACACACACACACACACACACACACACACAC
>NC_068994.1:32051615-32054204 GCF_001194135.2 Octopus bimaculoides
GTTTAGACGTATATATTGCAAGAAACAGCTAGGTTTCTTTCTCTGCCGTTTTACATAGTTTAATCGTTTTACATAGTTTAACTATTATATACAAGCAGCTTGCTTCCAAAAAATTTGGTCCGGGGTTCAGTTCCACTAAGTGGCAACTTGGGCAAGCGTCATCTTAGGCAAGCGGCATCTTGGGCAAATCAAAGATTAATGTGTGAAAAGCAAAATAAGAATTTTGAATGAAGTATCTAGTTTTTAAACATCGAATGGCTATGGGGATCCACTAGAATAGAATAGTAATCAAAGGGGTCCAGAGAAACAAAAAAAAGTGGTTGCGAACCACTGCTCTAAAGCCTGCCGCAATGAGTGTTCAATTGTTGGTTAAACTGATGTGTAAGTGGCTGAGAATTCCACAGACATAAGCACCTTTAACGTAGTTCTCAACCAGAATCAGTGTGACACAATACGACAGAGCTGGATTCTGGAAATTAAAGGTATAATCCATGTAACAGACTTCCTTCCATACATGTCTCATCAACATAAACATCGTTCAGAAAGCCTGAGTTAACCCGAGGATATAGAAAAAGAAAAACAAAAAACAAAACAATTAGCTAATCCCATGCCACGCAATGGAATTCAGTCCCGGAATTCGTGATAAAGAAGCGAACACATAACCACATCAGTTATAAATTTATGCGTGTATGTATGTAAAAGTATTTATATTTGTATGTATATGTAGATGGACATATGTTTGTGTATAGTTATGTAAATGTTTGTGTATGTATATATATGTATGCATATATTTATATATATGAGAGTGTGACTAAATGTGTGTGTATATATATATGTATGTATATACACACATAGTTTTTCATTCAAGCATATAGATATACATACATAGGTGCATATATAGGCACACACATATATCAACACACACACATACACCTGTGTGTTTTGTGTGTATATATATACAATATTCTTTTCTACTCTAGGCACAAAGCCCAAAATTTTTGGAGAGGAGACCAGTCGATTAGATCGACCCAGCATGCAGCTGGTACTTCATTTATCGACTCTGAAAGGATGATAGGCAAAGCCGACCACGGTGGAATTTGAACTCGGAACGTAAAGACAAACAAAATACCGCTAAGCATTTCGCCCGGCGTGCTAACGTTTCTGCCAGCTTGTCACCTTTTATATATATTTATATTAAAAACATTACGTATTATAAAGATATATTGCATCGCATCTTTATTATTAAGTCGATTGTGCATCAAATAATGACGTTTGACGAGATGAATGATCAATAACAGCAACAACAACGAAAACAACAACAATGATAATAATAATGGTTTCAAATTTTGCCACAAGGGCAGCCATTTTGGGTTAGGGGATAAGTCGATTACATCGACCCCCCAGTACTTGACCAAGGTGGAATTTGAACTCAGAACGTAGCGACGGGTGAAATACCGCTAAGCATTTCGACCAGCGTGTTACCGATTCAGCCAGCTCGCCGCCTTAATAATAATAATAATAATGATAATAATAATAATAATAATAATAATAATAATGATAATTTTATTTCATATAATTGCATATATTACACATACTGCAGTTATTACATATCTATATACGTGGTATAGAATAATAAATGTTCGTTTATTGAAACGATCATACGATCAATTTGAATTTCTCATTTCCGCATGAGCTGTCATAACTATTATATATATGTGGCTGAGTGATAAGCAGCTTGCTTCCCAACAATTTGGTCCAGGGTTCAGTACCACTAGGCGGCATCTTCGGCAAGCTTCATCTTGGGCAAATAAAAAATCTTGTGAGTGAATTTGGTAAACGGAACTAAAAGAAGCCTGCTGTATATATATATATGCATATATATATATATATATATATATATATATATATATATATATATATATATATGCATATATGTATAATCAAAATAATAACAGAATGTCAAATATGCATATGAGTGTGTGTGTGTGTGTGTGTATATACATGTGTGTGTGTGTGTGTATATAAATACATGTGTATATATACAAATATGTGTGTGTTTGTGTGTGTGTATGTGTGTGTATGGCATAAGACAGGCTGCTTTCGATTTTTTCTATCGAGAATGTTTTGTTTTGTACGTAATTTTTACACGCATTGTTTATATCTATCTATCTGTCTATCTATCTGTCTTTCTATCTATCTATCTATCTATCTATCTATCTATCTATCTATCTATCTATCTATCTATCTATCTATCTATCTATCTATCTATCTATCTATCTAGATGAATAGACATATAAATAGATAGATAGATAGATAGATAGATAGATAGCTATGTACACGGACAAAAAAAAAAACACACAAACATTGGTGATAACAGAATCCAAGGAGATGGTTTACGGTGCGGAAAGTAAAATTAATTGAAATAAAAGTATCCAAAACATTTGATATGTCACTGAGGTGAAATTTTCGACGTTTGAAAATAATTTTATACACACATGCATGCATACACGCAGGCATCCTTACATATATACATACACATATGCATATATATACATATATATATATATATACATATATATATATATATAT
>NC_068994.1:32065132-32068125 GCF_001194135.2 Octopus bimaculoides
TATATATATAAGATCCAGGGATAACATTCTGATTGAATCTTCCATGTGTTAACATGTACCTCCTTGCGACAATGTAAACTTTCATTTAATCAAGATATCCTTGGCCTGGAGAATAGCGTGCGGTATACACCTCACTTGAATATTTACCACTTCCGAGGTTCCGCTCGCTATGAAACATATGTAGCCTGGATCTTATCAACTACATTCCTTAACCCTTGTGTGTGTGTTTGTGCGCGTGCGCGCATGTATGTGTGTGTGTGTGTGTGTGTGTGTGCGTGTGTGTGTATATATATATAAATCACAGTATGTGTGTATATTGACTAACGCATACATTTCCACAATTCTCAACCGAGTTTCACCAAACTTTACACATACACGATGGTTTTGCACTGTAACATTTTGCCCAGAGCTTCCGCTTAAATGGACAAACCGGGAAAATCGGTGGTTTACAAGGGTTTTTCTCCAATTCGTTGTATATACATAGTTTTTTTGTATGTAGGAGTCTTCCATACTTTTAAAATATATATGGTCGTATATTGGCATTAGAGAATATTTTTTTGTGGTTTCTCTTGTATGAAAATAAGATGTAGTACGACCTATTAAGATTTTATTAAAGCTTTATTAACGTAATTGTACCGTTGCAAAATAGTGTAATATAGTTAACTTCCTGATCTAAACATCAGAATAGTAGACATCTCTCAAGGTACGAGAGGGGTAAATGCACAATAAAGAATATAGTTTTCAAAGATGTTCTCTGCTACGACGACTGCGCAGTCCTCATTACCTATGAGGGATTTATACCATCGTAAGAATCACACACTTCAGAAAAAGAAAAAGAAAAATGCAATTACAAAAGAAATGACATTTGTTTGGCTCTCCAAAAACATCTAACAATAACCATGAAATTTCAAAATAACCATGGAATTTCTACGATTGCTACTCGTATATACTGTATGTATTTTTGCGTGCAAGTATTTATTGGTCGATATATATATATATTCTTTTATTCTTTTACTTGTTACAGTCATTTTGACTGCGGTCATGCTGGAGCACCGCCTTAAAGGGATTTTAGTCGAAGCAATTGACCCCAGGATTTATTCTTTGTAAGCCTAATACACATTTTATCGGTTTCTTTTGCCAAACCGCTAAGTTACGGAGGCGTAAACTCACCAACATCGGTTGTCAAGCGATGGCGGAGGGACAACCACAGATACAAAGAAACGCACATATAAATATATATACGACATATATAGCCACATTATGTTGGCAAATAACCTTTACTTTAATTTTGGTTGGTACAGAAGAGGCCAAATAAGGATTTCAAATTTTGGCACAAAGCCGGAAATTTTGGGGGACTTGCTGCTTCTCCCCCTCAAAATTGCAGCTTAGAAAGAAAAATATGCAACATCTAATTTTATTTCTTTCGTTACTTGGCCTCTCTTTTCCGCCGAGGTCGACTTGGTCTTTCATCTTTTCGGGGTCGATAAAATAAGTACCACTTGAGTACTGGGGCTGATGGGGCTGATGTAATCGACTTAGCCCATCCCCCAAAATTGCCGGCCTTGTGCCAAAATTTGAAATCCTTATTTGGCCTCTCCTGTACCAACCAAAATTAAAGTAAAGGCTATTTGCCATCATAATGTGGCTATCCTGGAAGGGACGACTGTTACTGTTGTTTATCCCCAGGTATTATCGTCTCCAGCTGGCTATACGACACAATATTAATTCAAGTTACAATGATTTGAATTCTATAACATGTTATTCATATTATATTTACTAAAACTACTTCCATTCATCTTTGTCTTCGAGATTATTTTCCCCCCTCTCTCGTCGTCAGTAAGTTACCGTATTTGATGGCATTTAAGACTCATATTTCTTTTTACTAGAAAAATGCTTTTTAAAGAGATCCCACCTCGTGTCCTGTATGCGAAGTTGGGCCTCCATAGTCTAATTTTGTCCGCAACGCTCAGTAGTTTAGGATTATTCTCTTCTGCTTAGCCTGACTCTATGATAATAATGACTTTTCTAATATAGGTACAAAGCTTGAAATTTGGTGCGAGGAGGATGCTCGATTATTTCGACCTCGGTTTTCAACTTGTATTTATTTTATCGATCTCGAAAGGTTAAATGGGAAAGTCGACTTCGGTGGAATTTGAAGTCAGAACCTAAAGAAATGCTGAGCATTATTATCCGACTCGGTGACGATGCTCCCAACTCGGCAATAATAAAAATTTCCAATTTTGGCACGAGGCCAGCAATTCTAGGGGAGGAGATGAATCGATTAAATTGACCTCCAGAGCTCAACTGGTACTTATTTTATCGACTCCGAAAGGATGAAAAGCAAAATTGACCTCAATGGAATTTGAACTCAGGATGTAAATAAATTCTGCTAAGCATTTTTTGTCAGATTCGTTAACGAAGCTTCCAAATCGCCAATAATAATAAAGCTTATTTAAATATTATTATTATTAATTTATACTGTGTAAAACGGTGAGCTGGCAGAATCGTTAGCACACCGGACAAAATGCTTAGTGGCGTTTCGTCAGTCTACTTTTTGAGTTCAATTTCCGCCTGGGTCGACTTTCATCCTTTCGAGGTCGATAAAATTAACACTAATCAAGTACTGAGATAGGTGAAGTCGCTAGCCCTCCCTACCAAAATTTCAGGTCTTGTGCAGATAGTAGAAAGAATTATTACTTGTGCTGTAAAAGAAATTATAACAATTTGTCGGTGACATTCGTCAGTATTAGCGATATCCATCAGGATATTTTCGCTATCATGATTTTTTTTGGTTCATGTTCAAATCTACTGCTGACTTTATATAGCTATAAAGCTTAGATAGTTTTGTAATGTACTGCTGCATTGCTTTAGATATTGGACTGACTAAATATTTGATGAACTAAAATCTTTATTTTTTGAATATTCTCGCCTGAAATTGGAGTGTTCCTCATAAGCCCGTACGTCTTGTATGACATCAAAGACGGAAAATTTTA
>NC_068994.1:32068405-32069149 GCF_001194135.2 Octopus bimaculoides
ATATAAACGTACACGTACACAAACATACGCGCACAGAATGCAAATATATAATATTCAATTTTGATGAAAAAAAAAACATACAATATTGTGCAAATATTGAGTAACTTTTTGCTTTATGATTTATACAAACATACATACATCCCGACATTCATAACACACATGCACATGCATACGTACATACCACCATCCATCTATCCGTCTGTCCGTCCGTCTGTTCGGACATACATCTACATATACAGATACGTACTTACTTCCTTCCATCCATATATGCATGCATGCCTCCATTCGTCTATCCATATATTCATAGGGGAAATTAACTGGCGTCCGAGTACGACCAGTTCTTGGAAAGTTGTTAATTTCTTCGATATTGCCTTGGGATCTCTCACAAGAGACAGAAAGAAAGGAAGAGGCTTGAATTGACTTCTGCAGTTTTATAAATTCTGTACTTCATTATAAAATGGGTTGACAATATCATCGAAGTTTCGCTTTAACCTGTTTTCTAAACTATGTGTGTGTGTGTGCAAAATTTCACTTGTAATGAAAAAGAAAAACCGTTAGTGTTACTGACAATTCTTATAAAAAGAGGCAAGGGAAACAATTTTATAATTCAAAATGATTAGAAAATTGAATGGGAAGATGCAATATGGTGTGAGTTTGATTTTTGGTAAATATGTTGAGAACTCCGGTAATGTTTCGGTTTTGTATATACATACATACATACATACATACATACATACATACATA
>NC_068994.1:32069424-32070188 GCF_001194135.2 Octopus bimaculoides
TCTTTATTCCACCTTGTTGCACATTTTATGTGCTTACTCCGGTATATATATATATATATATTTGAGTTTGTATGATTGTGTATAGAAGAAGATATTAATCAATGAAATTCCAACTAGGTCTGATTTTCACGTTTTATCACTAGCGTAGCTAGAGTGTGTTCCGCCCGATACAATAACTTATTACAACACACCAGTGAATCTCTGAATATTGTAACAAACATATCTTTCACAATGCGATAGTATGTTAACGCTGCTGCCGGTGTTGGTCACTCCTGACAGAGCAGACTTAATTTAAGTTTAAAGACATCCGACCTATGGTCATCCAGTTTTTCCCAACATGCTTTATCTAAGTACACGTATATTATCAAATGTATCCATCTATCCATCCATCTTTTCTGGCCACTAATTTTGGGCGTAGAGATCATTGGTATAATGTCATTAGGTACCTCTTCCTTAGGGTCCTATCAAAAGCAACCGTCATTAGATTTTCCAACTGGATTCCAAAGCATGGCCAACTGAGACTATGGATATTATCCAACCATTTCGTTCTTGGTCTACCTCAAGGTCTCCTGCAATTCTTCTGTTTTTATGATAGTAGTGTGTTATTCAAGAGAGATTTTATTGCTATTTCTAGCACAGATCAAACAACCACAAAGAAATCGTTATGATTTGTGTGTGTGTCTTTCTCTATCGTTCTCACTCACTCTCTCTCTCTCTCTCACGCACACACGCACACACACACACACACACACACACACACACAC
>NC_068994.1:32070984-32071999 GCF_001194135.2 Octopus bimaculoides
ATATATATATATATATATGTATGTATGTATGTATGTATATATATATATGTATGTATGTATATATATATAAATGCACATACATAAATGCATGTGTGAGTGTGTATATGTGTATGTATATGCGTGTGTGTGTATACATACACAAATATATGCATGTATTTAAGTGATTGTGTATAAATAAATATTCGGTTTCCACAGTTTGTAATCTATCTGTCTGTACGCTTCGACATATGTATATATATATATATATAAAATGGATTTATTTCCATGTACCTGTGTATCTGTCTGTCTGTATGTATGTATATACACACACACATGCATACACACATACACACACATATATACGCACACACGCACACACATATATATAGACGTCGAAAAATCCAAGTTAGGGTTAGGGTTAGTCACAAGTTAGGGTTAGTCACTCGTATATTTGTTAATAGAGTGAGTATATTAATATAAGTATATAATACAGTATTATAAAGCCTTTCAGCCGATTTTAGTGATTGGTTTAATACACGAGTTGTGTGTGTGTGTGTATGTGTGTGTGCGCGCGCGCGTGTGTAAATTAGCCTTTTAGATTAGAATATGAGCATTATCAATCAATATAAACACCATTACAGATTACAAATGATATTCAACATTATAAGCAGTATTATACACAACCCATTTAAAATAATATGTAATACTGGATATCAATCAAGAGTAAATATTGTAAAACAGCGAGACATAGCAAACATTATGTATAAACAATAAGCACCAGCATGACTGTGTGGTTAAGAAATTCGTTTAGCTATTACGTAGTTTTTGGTTCAATCCCTTTGTACGGCACTTTGAACAAATGTCTTTTTAAGTGAATTTGGCAGATGGAAACTATGTAGAAGCCCTATATATATCTTTTACTTGTTTCAGTCATTAGACAGCGGTCATGCAGGAGTACACAGACACATATATGTATCCAAGGCGGGTATGTTTATATATATATATATATATATATATATATATATGTCTTTTACTT
>NC_068994.1:32072894-32073963 GCF_001194135.2 Octopus bimaculoides
TTTTCTCCCAACGTTTTAAAGTGCATAAACAAAGGGAAAAGCCGTCGTGGGGGCCGCAGGGAGGAGGAGGGGAATCAAATTAAAATAATTTTTTTTTTACAAAAACGGCTTCCTCCCATCATTCTGAAGTGCGAAGTACAAAAAAAAGAAAAAATTAAATCCCCATCAAAGCCGAGAAAATCTAGCTTATGTGGTAGAGCGATTCCGAAATTCCCCTGTAAGTAATATTTAAAGCAATTTAGTACACATTATAAAAGATTACAAAAATATTGCGATAGCAGAAAACTCTACTGTATAATATAAAAAGTAAGCATTATTATGGCGTCAGAAGACAGAATTTTGCCTTCTGATAAAAATGCTTAGCAAAGTTTCGTTCGTTTTTAAGTTCTGAGTTCAAATTCTGCTGAGGTTGACTTTATTTTTTATCCTTTAGGGGTCAATAAAATAAGGGATCTTTTCTATTTCACACATTTTTACAGAAAAGATCCAGAATAAGTAATAGTGGAGTACTGGGGTTGATATAATTCATTAGCCCCCCGCCATAATTTCAGGCCTTGTGCTTCCGGCAGAATTATTATGGAGTCATGTTTAAAATTACATGTACGGTCTCCCTAAGATTCATAAGGATGGTATTCCATTAAGACCTATAGTGAGCTGTAGAGGTTCAACATGTCATCCACTGAGCCGCTTCCTTGTGGATATAATCAGTCCATTAGCAGGGAAGTCAACATCATACGTGAAGAATTTCACCCACTTCACAATGGGTACCCCCATTGAATCCAACCAGATGGTGAGTCTAGATGTGATAAGTCTGTTCACCAAAGTCCCAACTGGTGAAGCACTATCGGTGATTCAAGAAAAACTAGTGACAGACACCCATCTAAAAGAACGCACTAGTATACCAATAAGAAACTTGATGGAAATGTTGACCTTCTGTGTGGAAACTACCTACTTCAGTGTGGACACTGATATATATCGACAAGAGGAGGGTTTAGCTATGAGTTCGCCATTATCACCGATAATAGCCAATATATACATGGAATACTTTGAGAATTTGGCTTTAGGATCA
>NC_068994.1:32073973-32075319 GCF_001194135.2 Octopus bimaculoides
GATAATAGCCAATATATACATGGAATACTTTGAGAATTTGGCTTTAGGATCAACATCACTAAAACCAACCCTATGGCTGCGATATGTTGATGACACCTTTATACTTTGGCTCCACCAGGAAGATATCCAAATACTGCTAGAACATGCAAACTCAATAAAGCCATCCATACAGTTCACAATGGAAAAGGAAAAAAAAAACCAGCTAGCATTCCTGGACGTATTAATAACACGCACACACACACACACTTCCATATGCACACATACACACACATACTTCCATATGCACACATACACACACATATATATGTGGAAGATTGCATGTGTGGGTCACACCTTGTCATTGTATGGTACATCTGAAAGTAGAGTGTATGTTTGTTGCCTAGATGGGTTGGTCTCCATTGTCACTGTGGTGTTTGGTATAAGATTATTACGGAGAAGGTTGGTTGTGTGTCTTGTCAACATGAACAAATCTTGCAAACATTCTTTATATATAAGGAAAGGCTACACATTTACACACACGCACACATGGATTTTCAGATACTCTTTGAAGAGAAACTAAGGGCATCGGCATTGACTTTCATAGTGTCTGAATTCTAAAGACATTAACGGCATATTCTAGAGACAGGAATGAATTGATCTTGAATGAAAATTGAGATGTGAGTTTATCCGAATCTACTCTTGTGTCTGGTTTGCTATAGGCAACAATGGAATAACATGTTTTTAACTGCTTTCACTCAGCCATCGGTGAGAGTCTAGGAGTTGTGAGCCTGCCAAGTTTTGCTAAACCTTTGACCTTGGTTTTAACAGCGTTTGGGTTTATCCACTAGAAAGCTAGGAAAGCCAAGGACATTCATTTTCGCTCTGGCTTCTGTGGCATGATCTCCTACAAGCTGATTGGTTGATAAATAAAACATACATGTGATCATTGCAGGTTTCATTTGTGGTTCTAGCCTGATAAATGAAAGAAATGGGTTCAAACCCCAGTTCTCACTGCTCTAGTCAGTATGGTGCTTGCTGGAACACTTTTAATTATATGTCCATTTCTTTAAGGCTGATCTGGGGCTGAGCAACAACAACAGGCAGATGGCAAGCTGGCAGAAACGTTAGCATGCCGGGCAAAATGCTTAGCGGTATTTCGCCTGCCGTTACGTTCTGAGTTCAAATTCCGCCGAGGTCGACTTTGCCTTTCATCATTTCGGGGTCGATAAATTAAGCACCAGTTACGCACTGGGTCGATATAATCGACTTAATCCCTTTGTCTGTCCTTGTTTGTCCCCTTTATGTTTAGCTCCTTGTGAGCAACAAAGAAATAAGATATACAGATACGAATGCACATACACATATGA
>NC_068994.1:32076242-32077387 GCF_001194135.2 Octopus bimaculoides
CCTTGCTTTCTCCAACACTCTCCTCCACCACAACCACCACCACCACCACCATCTGCATTTCTGTTATACCATTACCACCACAATCTCAAATATCACCACCACTGTCACCATCACCATCAACACCACACAACTCCCGCCACAACTACCACATACACTAAAAAAAGACTGCTCATGGCAAAAGCTCCACAGCACTGCCTTGCTTTCTCCAACACTCTCCTCCACCACAACCACCACCACCACCACCATCTGCATTTCTGTTATAGATACACAAATAATACTCCATACATAGGGATTGCTATACTCCACAACTGACAGCGCCACCAGCAAAAATCCCTAACACCATCACCACCAACACTATCATCACCACTAACACCATCACCACCAACACTATCATCACCACCACCAATACTACTACCAACACCATCACCACCGCCAGCACCATCACCACCACCAACACTACCACCAACACCATTACCTGCATCAACACCACCACTGACACCAGCGTAAACACCAAAATCTTACACAGGTACACAACCACCACAATCACACACACAAACAAACGCACACAGAAGCAGCTCGTTAACCCAACCTGCACCTTCACATCAACCAGCCGACCAGCTAACCAGCCACACAGCTAACATAGACAGGTTCTCATCCACAGCTACACACACACACACTCACATACACACACACAGCCCCTCTGCTCCACATGGTCTCATTGTTCCCCCTCCCCCCTTCATTTACCATTGATCTGCCATCCAATGTCACTAATTGACTTCAACTGTGGAAATTTGATTATTAAATATCGTTAAGTTTTAATGGCAGTCTTTCTAGGTGGATATATATATATATATATATTTGTATATATATATATATACACATGTTTGTGTGTGTCTGTGTACATGTATATGTATATATATGTGTGTCAGTGCATGTGTATTTATATATGTGTTTGTGTGTGCCTGTGTGTGCCTGTGTGTGTGTATATGTGGATATATGTGTGTTTGTATGTGTGCTTATGTGTGTCTGTGTACATGTGTATGTGTATATATGTGTGTGTATGTGTGTCTGTCTATTTATATATGCATGTATGTATGTATATATGTGTCTATGTGTGTATGTCAGTGTATATGTATTTATATATG
>NC_068994.1:32077796-32080296 GCF_001194135.2 Octopus bimaculoides
CTTAAGTATATATACATATATGTGTGTGTATTTGCATGGGTGTTTATATATGACACATGTGTATATTTTTGTACGCATGTGTATATTTTTGTGTACACACTCACATGCACACATACATACACACACACACATAAAATATATGTATGTGTATGTGTGTCGGTGTATGTATATTTGTATATGTGTATGTATCTGAAATGTAAGTATGTGTATGGATATAATTATTAACCATCGTTAACTTCTAATGATAGTCATTTTAGGGTGGTGATATGTTATCTCTCTCTCTCTCTCTCTTTCTCTCTCTCTTTATCTCTCTCTCTCTCTTTCTATAAATGTGTGTGTGTGTTCATGTATTTTTGTATCTCTATATATTTTTGCATGTATGTGTGAGTGTACCTGTATATGTGAATGGGTATATATGAATGTATGTGTATGGTTATTAACCATCATTAAGATCCAATAGCAATCATTTCAAACTGGGTTTGATGATATTTATTAGTTGTGTGTGTGTGTGTGTGTGTATATATATATATATATGTATAGATGTATGTATATATGTGTGTGTATCGTTATTAATTATCATTAAGCTCTAATGACAGTGTTTTCAAATGGATGATAATGTGATGTTCGTCATAGAGATATGCACGTGTACATGTCTCTATGTGTGTGGGTATGTGCATGCATGTGTATGTATGTTTCTTTTTTTAATTATTTGAATTCTTTCTTCAAGAAGGAAGCTGGTTTTTAACAAAGAATCAAAATGGCACAACTGAAATTCAGATACCAACAGCAACATTTTGTGTATAAATGTAGTTATATATATGTGGTCTACTTTTGCGTATTTATATATGTGTAGTTATATATGTAGTGAGGGCATGTGGCCTAGTGGTTAGAGTGCTATGCTCATGATCACGAGACCATGATTTCGATTCCTGAACTGGGCAGTACAATGTAGCTCTATTTCATGTAGCTCTGCGATTACTTTGACATCTGATGTGTGGTACACTGTGCTCCTGTATAGGCAATGCCGATTTGATGGAGAGAGTGAGCTAATGTTCACCACAAACATTTGATCATCTGTGCAGGTTGTTTGACTGGAAATTGCAGAACCGTCTTTCTTGGTCTCAAGAGACTGCTGTTATATATGTGTAGTTGTAAAGTGCATATTACCTGATCACTGTCTTTGTTTCAAAAATCCAATCTTTCCAAGATTGTCACATAAATATTTACTAACATAACCAATTATGAGTTTAACTATTTAGCATTCAAATTATTTTGTCAAATGAAAAGCTTATTCATTCACATTGGTTTGAAGTAATTATGTATTATCTCATAGCTTTGAGATTTCGATGATGTGGTTGTTTACATTTAGAATAACATTGTAGGGCAGGTGTGAGAGGCTTGATCTAGCTGGTTTCAACATAAAACAGGTAGAATATTAGGGCCAGATATTTGAATGTGAAAAGGTTAAATCACCATCAACATTTAACGTCTGTTTTCTATGCTGGCATGGGTTGAGCAGCTTGAAAGGAACTGTCAAGGCCAGGAGCCACACAAGGTTCCATAGTCTGTTTTGATATGGTATCTACAGCTAGATGCCCTTCCTAATGCCAACCATTACAGGGCAGAGCAGCTGTTGGTTTTGAATCAGTTATTTTTTTAATCTCTTATCCCTTACTTGTTCTAGTCAATTCACTGTGGCCATGCTGGGGTACTGTCTTAAAGGATTTAGTTGAATGAATCGACATCAGGATGTATGATCTTTTTTTAAAGTCTGATGATTATTCTATTGGTCTTCTTTGCTGAAATGTTAAGTTACAAGGACATAAACAAACCAACACCTGTTGTTAAACAGTGGTTGGGTGGAGAATCACAAACACAAAGATACATGCATGTATAGTATATATGTATTTATATATTATATAATATATCTACGTTGTTGATATCGAGTTATGGCTATGATTATTAAGGAATTACATTGCAAATATAGACACGCTAGTAACGACACATGAAAAGAATTAACAATACAGAGTTACAAACCATTAAAGCTTTAGCTATAGATGATAGAACTAAGCCGTATGTCCCTAGAAAACCCTAGATTATACTTAAGGACCTAACTTTCTTATTGACCCCTCAGTTAGATTGATTTGTCCTTCTAAATTTGATATAGGCATAATTAGTAAAAATAATCATTGATTGGGTAATACCTGCACTTAAGTCTAAAACTAGATTAGCCTCCTGATCAGATACCCAAAAGGTAGCTGGATGGTTTGAACTTCTAGAAATTAGTAAGAGTAGTAAATTCTTGCAACTAGATATAGAGAGCTATTATACCACTATTAACCTGATTGTCCTTAATAAAGCCCTGATTTATAGCATGAGAAATTCTGATTAGTCCCAATGCAAAATAGATATAATACTTGCTGGACAAGCCATAGCAGATTTCGATGGTAGATTATGGAGTAGATTAGCTAGGGAGAATGCTTTTGATATAGCAATGGGG
>NC_068994.1:32083162-32086397 GCF_001194135.2 Octopus bimaculoides
TGTATATATATATGAATATATATATGTATATATTTATATGTATATATATATATATGTATATATATATGAATATATATATGTATATATTTATATGTATATATATATATATATATATATATGTATATATTTATATGCATATATGTATGTGTGTGTGTGTGTGTGTGTGTGTGTGCATGTGTGTGTGCGTGTGTGTGTATGTATTAATCCAGTAGCTCTGCAGTACTTGAGAAAATATAGAAAAAAGTGAAAGGAGTATGGTGAACTTGCTGTGAGGAGTGGAATATCCGACGTTTTGGATTCAATCTTCTGACAGGGGGCAGAGAAAAGAGAAAAAGTCAAACATCATCTCAGCTTGAAAAACTGGTTGCAACTGATGATGGATGCAGAATAACACGGTCTGCTAATTTTAAAACAAGTTATAGGAGAGAGCACGCAGAAGGGAGAAAGAAAAAGGTGATGGAGAGAGTAGAGGTAAGTAAGTATGGGAATGTTGCAGAGAGAGGGTGGAAGGAGGATTAAAAAGGGTAAAAAAAGAATTAAGGGAAAGTGAAAGGATTAAAGGAAAAAGTTTCATTCATACCTGTTGGGGACATAGTGCGAAGATCAAATATAAGACGTTGCTCCTTTCGTTTCCTAGAGAAGGGGACTCCGTGGTGCAAGGCCATGCCACACACTGATAAATCTGCAACAGAATGATTCACAGTGTTGAAGTGGGTGGCGACAGGTTGGCCTGGCATATGTAGCATTATGCTTCTGATGTGTTCGCGAAAGCCACAACATACATAGGTCTGAATTGGGCCTCTAGACTTGTGAGGTCCCTGGCCAACATCCCAGTGTGCCCATGCCCTAAGATGGCCCTGTGTACACACACACACACACACACACACACACACACACACATGACAGGCTTCCACACAGTTTCTTATTTCTTTATTGCCCACAAGGAGCTAAACATAGTGGGGACAAACAAGGACAGACAAAGGGATTAAGTCGATTACATCGACCCCATTGTGTAACGTACTTAATTTATCGAGTCCCGAAAGAATGAAAGCAAAGTCGACATCGGCGGAATTTGAACTCAGAACGTAATGGCAGCTGAAATACCGCTAAGCATTTCACCCAGCGTGCTAACATTTCCCTCAGCTCACCGCCTTTTCTATCTACTCACAGTTTCTATCAACTAAATTCACTCACAAGGTATTGGTCTGTTTCTCCAATGTAAACAGCACTGCAGAGTTTGCATATGATGCAATATTTGAGATTCACTGAAGTGCAACAAAAGTGGTATGTTATGTGATATTGCCTCTTGAACTCCTTGATGGTGGTAATAATGTTGATGTAGGGGCATATGTTACATCGTTGGTGAGAACATTTAAAGGTTCCTGGTTGTGCGGAGCTGGGAGCTGTGAAGCTTCTAACAAGACAGAAGAGGTGGTGTAGGAAAGATGGGGCAGTTGTTGGGTCAGAAAGAAGAATGCAAAAGTTGTGGGTGAGTTTGTATTTTAGAGGCAGGATAGATGGGTGGTAGGTGAGAGAGATTGGAACACGGATGGTGGAAGTGCATGAAGATGGTAGGAGAGCTGCGATGCGGTTGATGGCTCAGGCTCAGTGGAGTGCTGGGTCGACAACTGATGGAGGATATCCTTGATCTAAAAAAAACTGTCGCATCGTTTTGTAATGGGATTCGAAATCCAAATCAATGCTACAAAGTCATTGAAGGCAAAGAAATTGAGAGAAAGGTATGGCAGATTTAATGTGTTTGGGGTGAGAGGAAGAGTAGTGGAGGTAGGAGTGGGAGTCAGTAGGTTTATAGTAGACAGAGGTGGAGAGGTGGGTATTATATATTTTCACGGAGATGTCCAGAGAGCAAACAGGAGTATCAGATATGGTGTGGGTGAATTCCAAGGCTGGGTGAAAGGTGTTAATGAAAGAAATAAAATCATTGAGCTGTTGTCTGTTAAGGTTTGTGGCACCAATGCAGTCATCAATGTAACGACCATAAAGCTCTGGGATGGGTCCAGAGAAGTGAACAAAGTTTTGCTCCTCTACATAACCTACAAAGAAGTTGGCATAATTGGGGCTCATCCTGGTGCCCATAGTAACACTGCTGTAATGCTTATAGAATTCATCTGAGAAGGAAAAACAATTGAGTGTTAAAACAAGCTCAGCTAAGCGGAGGAGTGTATTAGTGCTAGGTTCAGGTACAGAACGATGGTCGAAGAAGTGCTTAAGTGCTAGTGGATCGTCATTGTGAGGGATGACTGTGTACAAAGATTTAATGTCCATGGTAAAAAGAAGTTTGAATTCACCAGGTGGATATATACACTTATATATATATATATATATATATATATATATAGACACACACACACACCTATATATTTATATATATATATATATATTTATGTATGTATATATATGTATATATATGTCCATCCTGCAAAAATCTGTCCCTGACAAACCTCTCCTCCTACATCCCATCTTCCCAACATCACCTCTTCTCCCACCCATGCTCATCATCCACTGTGCTCCCTTCACCTCTAATCCTCCCTGTTGAATTTCTTCCCCCACTACATATTCCTCCTAACAAGCCCTCCGTCCCTCTATTTCTGTCCACTCACTACATCCTCCCTCTTTCATCTCCCACTCCTTTTACACTCCTGTGAGTTACCCACCTACTCACCCTATCCAGGTTTTGGTCCCATTTCACTTATAAGCACCACACTGTAACTTGAATGAACCCCTCCATCTGTCACATCTGCACCATCTCTTCTCTACTTTCTTTCTTTCTTTCTTTCTCTTCCTCTCTCTCACTCCTATTGAGGTAGCCACATATCTCCTTTTCTGCCAGATGCCTATTCCTGCCCCTTTACTCATGCTTTAAGCTCTCAACGGCAGAGCTGTTACTAGGAAATGCAGGGCCCAATTAGAGAATTGTCAGTGGGGCAGATTGATGTTTTATGTTTTGTATAATACACCAGTTTCACTCAAAATGTTTTGAGGGTTTGAGGCTCCAGTATTAGCCACAATGATATACTAAAAATTCATCATAGCATCCTCTTCTTGAGTGTGTGCACAGGGCTCTCTCTTGGTGTGGGGCCCAATTTGAACAAATTTATTGAATTGGCTTAAAGCCAGCCATCCTCATCTGGAACAAAGCCACTTTCCCATTACTACTCCCCTACTCAGTTGTAAATTATCTGGTAACCTCACTACTGATGGTGCCATCTTAAAA
>NC_068994.1:32086418-32088598 GCF_001194135.2 Octopus bimaculoides
ACACACACACACACACACACACACACACACACATATATATATATATGTATGTATGTATGTATGTATGTATGTATGTGTGTGTGTATCTATATATATCATCATCATCATCATTTAACATTTGTTGTCCATGCTGCCATTGGTTGGATAGTTTGACTGGGACTGGTAAGCTGGAAGGCTGCACCAGACTCCTGTGTGATTTGGCATGGTTTTCTACAGCAGGATACCCTTCCTAACATCAACCGCTCTGAGAGTGTAATGCTATTTGCATGACACCAGTATCTGGTACGACTGCGATTTTGCTTGGTTTGATGGGTCTTCTTCTCAAACATGACGTAATGCCAAAGGTCTCAATCATTGCCTCTGTGAGGGTCAACACTTGAAAGAAACTCGGCCACTTTGCCTTTGAGGCCCAGTGCTCAAAAGGAACTCGGCCACTTTGCCTCCAAGTAGTTGAAAATGTACTGGGGTTCTTTAGATTTTTCATTAAAAAATTTTTAAAGACAACCATTTTCACACATTTTTCTGATTTTCAAAAGTTGAGGTAGAAAGACATGGAGCTAAGCATAGAAAATTGCAGAAATGTGTGAAACTAGTCAAGTCTTTAAAAATTAAGAAACGAAAAATACAGACGAAGCCCAATGAATTTCTAGCTTGTTCTTTCTACATTTCTATTTGTGTGGAATAAAATAACCTTGTTTTCTATATATATATATTTCGTTCAAAATGAAGACAAACACCATTTCTCCATGAGATTACCTGGAAAAAAATTGTTAAGATAATAAGATATTTTTCTTAGCATGAAACCAATGGTAACCTTAATACACAAATAAAGAAATTTTATCCACCAATGTAGTGTTGAGCACTCATTCTCATTGTTCAACATTTATATATATATGTTCTTAACTATCCAACAAATATGAGAACAAAATGTTTTTAATTCCTAATTATTCCTTATTCCCTTATTTTTGACTTTCAATTCTTAATATTTGATAAGATGGACATACACATTGAAACCAGTAATATTTTATAAAAGTCACTCCACATAACGAAATTAAAACAAATATAAAGCAATCTTTAAACATACTTTTGTGCTGTTTCCACCTTTATTTTTTTAACTATTTTATTTTTTAACCATATCTTTTAGCTATATACATATGTATATATACGCTGAAGAGATCATACTAATAATGCATAAATCACTGCACATAAATATGCAACAAGATGCAATTAGTATGATCAAAAATGTGTTGGACAATTATGAATAAGCTAACTGGAAATAAACATAAAATTTGAATGTTCAAATTCTTCACTTTCCTTATTATCAATATATATATATCAATATACGTGTGTGTGTGTGTGTGTGTGTGTGTGTGTGTATAAATGTAGGTCTCTGCAAACCATCCAGTCACATGCAGGCATGGTTGAATGGTTAAGAATATTGTTTTGCAAATTAATGGTTCTGAGTTCAGTCTCACTGTGTGCCACCTTCAGCAAATTACTTCCACAATACACCTGTGTTAGTCAATTCCTGGTGAGTAAATATGGTCAATGAAAGCTTCACATACTGTGCAAATGCCTGTGTGTGTTCACATGTGTGTTTGCGTTTGTGTTTCTTACTCACATCTTGACAACTAGTGTTGGTTTGTTTCCATCCCCATAATTTAACAGTTTAGCAAAAATAAATTCATATCAAGATTAGTTTGATTGCCTAAACACTTTAAGGTTGTGCCCCAGCATGGCCATAGTCACCTGATTGAAGCTAGTAAAAGAATACAGAATGAAAAATATATATTGTAAAATACTGTACAAGAAGGAAAGGAAGAAAGAAAGAAAAAAGGAATGAATGATAGATAGATAGATAGATTGACAGGGACAAATATGTAGACAGATGGATATAGAAAGATAGATAGATAGATAGATAGATAGATAGATAGATAAATAGATAGATAAATAGACAGGCATAGATGGATTGAATGATTGATTGATGGCTAAATAGATAGAGATAGATAAATGGATTGATAGACAAATGAGACAGATGGTTAAAGATTGATATGTGGATCAAGAGATGAGGTTTACAGGTACACAAAGCTTAAGATAAAACAAGAAGCTATACAATTATATAACAGAAAAATATGTACATGTGAGTAATCATATATATATATATATATATATATATATAT
>NC_068994.1:32089054-32090623 GCF_001194135.2 Octopus bimaculoides
TATATATATATATATATATATATATATATATATATGCATATTCAAATGATAATAATGATAATAATAATAATAATTATACTTTCTTTATTTACCACCAAGGGTTTACAAAAATAATAACAATGATAATAATAATGATAATAATAATGATAATAACAATAATAATGATAATGATAAAAAAAAATAAGAATAATGATAATAATAATAATAATTCGATGTCTGCCTGGTAAGTAATGGTGGCTAAATTTTTTTCCCTCCAGTTCTTCATAATGCACAGCTTAGTTATTGTCATCTAAAACTAATCCTATGAAGAGATTTAAAGTCTTGGCATCACCGACCAGCCGACCGAATAAATGGGTCTTTTGGTTCCGCAGTTAAACTTACTTAATTTAACAATAAGACTTTAAGTCCATCTAACTGGCTCCGTATTTATTTTATGGCTTCATTGATTACATTTTCTCCAAGACTTTCTTCATGGTAATCTTTACCATTTACTCAGCGATCAACCGTGTGTATTAGTTTGTTTATATTGGTTTGTTTGTGTGTGTATATGTGGTTATATGTGTATGTGGTTTTTGGAAAAGAATTAGTTTCCACACATATGTATAAATGTGTGTGTGTGTGTGCGTGTGTGTATGTGTGTGTGTGTGGCATAGTGTTCTTTGGTGTGTAAACATATGTGTATGTGTACATATACAGTTCTGTATAGCAATGCTTATGTATGTATGTGCGTGTGTGATTGTATTTGATGTACATGTGTATGTGTGTGTATAATTCATATTTATAAATGTAATTGTGAAGTTTGTGTGCGTGTGTGTGTATGTGTGTATATATATATATATATTTGATAAATATAGGTTGGGTAATACAAAAAGGAAAATAAAAATGATAACAATATATAAGTATGTATGTATGCATGTATATATGTATGTACGTATCTATGTATCCCTCTATCTATCTATCTATCTATCTATCTATCTATATGTATATATATATATATATATACATACATATATACACACATACGTACATACATATATATATATGTATAAGTATGCATGCATTCTTGAATATCAATGTGTGACTGATTTTGTGTGCCTATATACTCACAGTATAGCTTAAAACATAGATACATGCAAATATTCATATACACACACTTACATCTGTACATTATTCTTGTTGATATCTCTCACTAAAGTTAAATGTATTTAAGTATCCACTCTATCTATCTATCTATCTATCTATCTATCTATCTATCTATCTATCTATCTATCTATCTGTCAATCTATCTATTTATCTAACTATACATACACACACATTATATGTCTACATACATACATATGCAAAGAGCAAGGAAGTCAGAGGGAGAGAATAAGAATGATAGCTATTTTTTGCATATTAAGATATTAAGAAATAATATATTTACATTTTGTGAAGCCATTATGCAATTGCTCAGAACAGAACTGCAGGACTTACAAAACTTATATGTATCCACCCATAAGAGAAACTTACCTATGTGTGTGCATGAGTGTATATATATATATATATATATATATATATATATATATATAT
>NC_068994.1:32090859-32092124 GCF_001194135.2 Octopus bimaculoides
TGAGTGTATATATATATATATATATATATATATATATAGATATATAGATTGGTATACATACATTATATATATATATATATATATATATATATATATATATGTTTACATATATGTACACACAGGTAAATAGTTTCTGTTCAACTTTTCAAAGAAAATACACGCACAGGTATAGCAATGACAACGGGCTTATAATATGTGTGTTTGTGTGCTTGTGTGTATTTCCTTGCATACACACATGCAGTTATATATGTATACAAGCATACATATACATGCAAGATCAATTCAGAGTCATACACTTGTGCATACATGTCTGTTTCAACTAGCTGGGACGGACACACACACTAATATGTGGACATATACATATATATATATATATACATAAGCACACACACACATACAAACGTATACATATACATACAAGAAAAACTACACAAACACACACACACACATATACATACAGGAACCAATAAACATATATATAAATGCAAACACTTAGACACCCACACATAGATGCACCTTCTCCCGCCCCTCGACAAACATCCACACACTTACACATCGGTACCTCTTGCCTACCATATAAACAATACAAAATCTTTTCAAGTAGAAATCCAACAGCACAGATAATATACTAGCATGTATTAGTAAGGTGGGTGGAGTTACATGGAATGTCTAAGAGAACGTTGGAGTGGGAGTAGATTGAGAAAGAAAGTGAGATATATCTTTTATGCTCATGTTTCAGTCATTTGACTGTGGCCATGCTGGGGCACTGCTCTGAAGAACTTTTACTTATTGAATGAATCAACCTCAACACTATTATTTTTCCTTTTTCTTTAAGCCTGGTATTTATTATATCAGTCTTTTTGATGAACTGCTAAGTTACAAGGATGTAGACACGGGAACAGCAGTTGTCAAGTGGTGTTGGGGAACAAACACACACACACACACACACACACACACACATACATGTACATGGTAGGCTTCTTTTCAATTTCTGTCTACCAGATCCACTCACAAGGCTTTGGTTGGAATGATGCTATAGTAGAAGACACTTGCCCATGGTGCCACACAGTGGAACTGAACCTGGAACTATGTAGTTAGTAAGCAAGCTTCTTTATTTCATAATATTTGCCATTAAGGCATTACAAAGATTAGCAGAAGCTAGGGCTGGACAAAAACATTAATGACAAAATGAGAAATGGTAAAATGAGTAAGCAAGCTTCTTACAACACAGCTAAGCCTGCACCTTTATATATATATATATATAT
>NC_068994.1:32094694-32096931 GCF_001194135.2 Octopus bimaculoides
TTTTCTCTCCTTCCCCCTCCCAAAAAGAAAAGCTCTACATTGTATTTGTCCCATCTGTGTTGAGCCCTGTGTGGCTAATAAAAGAAATGTATCTATCTATCTATCTATCTATCTATCTATCTATCTATCTATCACACACACACACACACACACACACACACACACACATGTACATGTCTAAAAAGATTGAAATTCGAGTTGTAAGACAAACTTCTAGTTTTAGTTTCCATAAAACCCTATATCCTCTACAATGTGTATGTATTGAGCACTCATCTCATATTTGCTCAACACAAAGCAACCTACACACACATACACACACACACACACACACACACACACACACACACACACACATATGTTCAAACATGTACACTATATAAAGTATGTAATGTATGCATACAGCCAGACTGACACATATATACAAATACTCACATGCATTATATTATATTTATTTATGCAGTGTTGTTCACTAAGGCCATTTTTTTTTGTGCAAGTACAGAAAACTTGGAACATGGACAATCTTTTGTATTAGTTAAAATTATCATTATAAGTGTTACAAGTTATATAAATTTTATATATTCCAAGAGGAAAGCCTATGGAGCTGCAGAAACCTAACAAAAACTGAGACAGAGAAATAAAACGTGGTTTTTTTAATCCATCATAATATGACAAAATGTCCAACGCATGCTAGCATGGAAAGCATACATAAAATGTTGACAATAAATATAGTGATCAAGAGGATGATGAAGGATGATGAGGATGGTGATAATGATGGTGATGATGATGATGACAATGATGATGTTGATGATGAAAGTATATGTGCAGGCATGTGTGGTAAAAAAACTTGCTTCCCAGCTTCATGGTTCCAGGTTCAGTCTCACTGTGGGGAAACACAGGCAAGTGTCTTCTACTATAGCCTCAGCCTGACCAAACCCTTATGGGTGGATTTGGTAGGGGGAAACTGAAAGAGGCCTATTGTATGTATATATATGTGTGCACGTGTGTCTATATGTGTGTGTATATATGTGTATGACTGTGTATGTGTGTATGTATGTTTGTGTGTGCGACTTTGTGTCTATGTTTGTCCCTCACCACCGCTTGACAACCAGTGTCGGTGTGTTTACATCCCTATAACTTAGCGGTTTGGCAAAGGAAACTGATAAAACAAATACCAGGCCTAAAAAAGCATACTGATGTTGATTCATTCGACTAAACATTCTTCAAGGCAGAGCCCCAGCATGGCCACAGTCTAATAACGGAAAACAAGTAAAAGATATGAGAAGGTGAAGACGATGATATGATGATGCAGATGCTGTTGCTACTGATGATGATGATGATGACACTGACGATGACAACGACGACAACGACGATGATGATGACAATGATGACGATGATGATGATGATGATGTTAATGATGAAAATGATAATAATAACAGTAATGATGACGATGATGGTGATGATGATTTTAGTGTTTTCCACTGGTTCCACATCCATAAGCATCCTGTTTCTGTATGCTGTAAGTCTTCAGCATGTTGCAATGCAGCATTAGTGAATTATTTAATTATGTTACTAATAATCATTGTAAATGTCTTTAGTTTAAATCGAAAGGGATGTGGTAGAGAAAGAGAAAATGAGAGAAAACATAAGATATATACATTTTTAGATTTAAAGCTTTAAAATCATACATACATATATAGATATGTATCTTTATTTTAATTACCTTTTGGTACATTCACTTATTTATACATACATACATACAAGCTTATTTACATAAATATATAGAAACATATATACATACTCTCTGAGTGGTTGGCGTTAGGAAGGGCATCCAGCTGTAGAAACTCTGCCAAATCAGACTGGAGCCTGGTGTTGCCATCCGGTTTCACCAGTCCTCAGTCAAATCGTCCAACCCATGCTAGCATGGAAAGCGGACGTTAAACGATGATGATGATGATACAAGCATATATACAGGCTTTAAGTGAAATTGCATGCACACCACACGATAGTATATGATATATGTATTTAATTTATATGCATGTGTTTATATGTAGATATAAATACATGGATATAAATTTTTGTGTGTGTGTGCATGTATATATGTGTGTGTGTGTGTGAATGTGTGTGTGAATGTGTGTGTGTGAATGTGTGTGTGAATGTGTGTGTGTATGTGTGTGTGTGTATATATATATGTGTGTGTATATATATATATATATATATATATATATATATATATATAT
>NC_068994.1:32097159-32099943 GCF_001194135.2 Octopus bimaculoides
TATATATATATATATAATATAATATAATATAATATATAATTAATACACACAAATGTACATACACACATACATGTGTACATGCATACATACACACAAATGTATATACATACATACATGTGTACATGCATACATGCACATATATATAAATATATAGAAAATAAATATATGTATATATGTATAAATGTATGTATATGTGTATATATTTATACAAAAGACAATTCTTCAAATGAATGAAGAGAATTATACTTCTACACTGTTTTTATTATTGTAGTCATTTATATAGCATATTTACCTGTCTGGATCTATTATCTCTACCTATTCATATATATATATATATATATATATATATATATATACACATATCTGACCGTTAAATCCACAAGTTCTTTTTATTCTCTCACTGTTTATTTTTTCTTATTCCTTTCTGTTGAAGAGCGTAGGCTTGAAGCGTAAAAGACTTTTTCAGTTTCCTGAGTGCCAAACTAATACACCTGCTTGTTTATAAACCTGTCTTCGTCATTTTTTTTACTGTAAATTTCAATAATATATATATTTTCCTGGTGAAGGCTAGTTTATAGGGTTGCCTTGGGGCTACCCCTATTGTTTACCCTCACAGCTGGATGGTGGCAGTACAGCCAGAAGTCAGTAGACACTGGCAAATGGAGATAATCCCGACTTTCCCCTCCATATTTTAAAGAGGTCATAGGCTAACAGATCTTGGGGGTCTGACGATATGCCATAAAGTTAAACCTTTTATGGACGGGAAACCCAGGATAACCCCATAAACTGGCCTTCACCAGAAAAAAATTTAGACTAACTCTACTTCATAGAGTGTACTTCTTCTCCGGATTTATGTTTTTCTAAAAACAATATACATATATCATCATATTCGCGATCATCATTTTAATGTCCATTTTTCATTCTTGCATGGATTACGCAAAGTATAGCAAAACAGATTTTTTTATGACAAGATGCCCTTCCTGTCACCAACCTGCACCTGATTACAAGCAAGCTAATACTTTCCCATGGTCATACATGTTCTCTCAAAATATTGGAAATGAATGACACTACTTGTATGACAGTGATAATAATTTTACAACCATCACGTCAAGACAAGGAGACAGAAACATTCACACATCATGCATACACACACACACACACACACACACACACACACACACACACACACATTTATGTGGGAACATTTTATTAATAACCTTTATAAGCCAAGTATGTTAGTATTTTGCAGAGAAGAAAATAAATTCCAAACACAGTATAGCTGTGAAAACAGTCAAGAAATATTGGGTATTTTATTCTCAGAAGCTGGAAAGAAATAGGTTGCCAGCTGCTCGGTACAGAAAATTGAACCTTGTATCTCTCAGAAACTAGTTAAGTGTTCTGTACCATTTAGCTAAGTGGCCTCTGATAGCAATTACTGTATGGAGTGGCTGGTATTAGGAAGGGCATTAAGCCGTAAAAACCTTGCCAAAACAGACAGTGAAACCTGGTGCAGTTTTCTGCCTAGCCAGCTCCTGTTAAACTGTCCAACCCATGCCAGCATACAAAATAGATGTTAAATTATGATGATGATGATGATGATGATGATGATGATGATGATGATATATGGTAGGCTTTCACACAGTTTCCATGTACCAAATTCACTCACAAGGTATTGGTTGCTTCACAAACGAACTGAACTCAAAACCACATTGTTGCAAAGCATGCTTCTTAACCACACAGCCAGCTATACACACACACACACACACACACACACACAAACAAACACACATGTATGTAAATACATACATACATACATACAAGCAAACACAGACACACACAATTACATACATACATACATATATACATACATTCATACGAACATACGAACATACATACATACATGATGTTGTTGTCATATGTAAACAGGATATTATAGCCAGATTTAAATTTTGTTCAGTCAGTCATAAATATCTTCATTCTCCATTGATGTGTACAATTGACTGGAAGAGAGATTGAGTAAATTCATAGGTCCAGACATAGCCTGTACAGGGGTCTCATAGAAGTGATCTTTCCGTACATCTGTTAATCCTGCTTGTGGAGCATATACAGAGATAACTGTTGCAGATGAGTTGCCTATAACTGGTCTCATCTTTAAATACCCTATTGCATACCCTGACTACTACACATACTTTTTTTTTATCCATTTCTCAGCGAAAAGTGCACCTACTCCACATCTCCTATTGCTATTACTCACTCAGGAGAATTAACATGTTTGTGTGTCTTTGTATCTGCATTTGTCCCCCATTTCCACTACTTAACAACCAGTGTTGGTTTGTTCACATCCCCATAACCTAGCAGTTCAGCAAAAGAAGCAAAAGAGGCCAATAGAATAAGTACTAGACTTAAAGAACAAGTACAAGGGTCAATCTATTTGAATAAATCCTTCAAGGTGGTACCCCAGCTTGGCCACAAACCCACGAATGAAGCAAGTATAGAATAAAAGATGAAAGATGTATGTGTATGAATAGATATATATTATTTTATTCTTTTACTCATTTCAGTCATTTGACTGCTGAAGCACTGCCTTGAAGGGTTTTGGCTGAACAAATCGACCCCATGACTTCTTTTCTAAAGCTTAGTGTTTATTTTATCAGTCTCTTTTGCCAAAACGCTAAGTTATGGAGATGTAAATACACCAACACCAGTTATTAATCAGTGAGGGGAGGACAAACACATACACACGCGCATGCACACGGACACACACACACACACATATATATAAAT
>NC_068994.1:32099953-32103284 GCF_001194135.2 Octopus bimaculoides
ACACATATGATGAGCTTCTTTCAGTTTCTGTCTACTAAATCCACTCACAAGGTTTTGGTCAGCCTGAGACTATAGTAGAAGACACTTGCCCAAAGTGCCGTGTAGTTGGACTGAACCTAGAACCATGTAGTTGAGAAGCAAGTTTCTTACCACACAGCCATGCCTGCACCTACGTATGTATCTATGTATGTATGTATGTATGTATGTATATATGTATGTATGTATGTATGTATTAGCGGACCTAAAAGTTTAGGTAGTGCAATTGCTAGTAAAGCTATTATCTGATGCCCAACTGAGTAGGAGAATGCCACAGCAAGCATGAAGCTACAGACATAAACTCTGATGAAGCTGACTGCCGGTGCAATAATCTCATGCATGGGTATTGCTGGCATTCTGCATGGGCAATGGTCAGTGATGATCTTCCTCAGTCATGGGTGGACAACCATCATCATCATCATCATCATCATCATCATCATCATCACTATGTTTGTATGTATGGCTCAGTGGTTAGAGCATCAGGCTAACAATCATGAGGTTGTGCGTTCAACTCCTGGACTGGGCTGTGCGTTGTGTTCTTCAGCAAGACACTTTATTTCACATTGTACCAGTTCACTCAGCTGTAGAAATGAGTTGTGACATCAGTGGTTCCAAGCTGTACCAGCCTTTGCCTTTCGCTTGATCAACATTGGTGGCGTGTATGCATGGGCAACTGCTGGTCTTCCATAAACAACCTTGCCTGGACTTGTGCCTTGGAGGGGAACATTCTAGGTGCAATCCCATGGTCATTCATGACCGAAGGGGGTCTTTATTCTTTTTTTAATATATGTTTGTATGTATGTATGTACATATGTACATATGTATGTATGTATTTCAGTTAAGCTGAGAGTGTCACCTAAAGTATATTACACAACATAGAATAAAAGTTATTGATTTTTCTCATTTATAAATCATTTGATTTTCTATAATCCACTTCATTTTTTAATATTGGATCATCCCATAAATAATACGGTTTTTTTTAATTGCATGAACTAAAAGTTGGAAGGGGACAGGATAAACTACCTGCATCAACTTGCTATAAAAGCAGGTAGTAACTTTACCTTGTACTTATTCTTAGTGCAAGTTTTGAAGAGTGTAGTTCAATTTTAACAGTTATTTTTTCGAAGATATAATGGAAGTGACAAAGGAGCATATTCAACATATTTTGCTTTATGAGTTCAATAATGACAACAACACAACAGAAAGTGTGAGGAATATTAATGCACTATATGGGGATCGGACAATAAGTGTGAGCCAGTATCAACGGTGGTTCCAGAAATTCTGAGCCAGAAACTAAAGACTAGAAGACAAACCTCATTCTGAGTCTAATCACATGCAGAAAGTGAATGTGTACCCTTCTTTGCTGTCACACCTCTTGAAGGAACCTTTTTTGAACTGAATAGTGACTGGTGATGAGAAATGGGTTCTCTATAAAAATGTGAAGCGCCAAAAACAGTGGGTAAGGAAGGCAAAAGCACTGGCACCTCAAGCTAAAGAAGGTCTTCACCCACGTAAGGTGTTATTATCTGTTTGGAGGAATATGAAGTGTTTAGTCCACTTTGAACTTTCAAACCTATGCCAAATGATAACAAAGGAGATCTGCTGCAAGCAACTTGAGCGGCTTAAGTCAGCGCTAGAACAAAAACGTCCATCTTTGGTTTCAAGACAAGAGATGTTCTCCTATCAGGATAATGCCTGGCCACATACAATGAGGATGACATTCCAAAGGCTGGAGCAGTTTGAATGGGAAACGATGCCCCACCCACCATATTCACTGGACATTTCCCCATCTGATTATCATTTATTCCATAGTCTTCAAAATCATTCGGAGGGACAAGGTCAGAACAGTACTGGGGGAGTATTTTTTGTCACAGACAAGTGAATTTTTGGAAGAGGGGCCTTGCAAGTCTACCAGATAGATGGAAGAGCGTTTTAGAAAATGAAAGAGAGTATATTTTAGATTGAAAAAGAACTTTGTTTATCTTAATTTTGAAGAATAAAAGAAGTATAAAAAAAAACACATTATTTATGGGATGATCCAATGTTTTAATTTTTAGTTTTTGTTCAATCCTAGATTATTGCTTAAGAAATATAAATTGAATTTATGTTTATGAATTTCTATGTGTACATGGGTGTGTATATAATTTAAATGTATGTGAGTGTATGAGTGTATATATTATGTGGATGTGTATGTATATATTTAATCAGATATTCATAGATATATGAATATATGCATATGATTAAACATGTGCTTATACACACACACACACACACGCACTTACATATATTTTTATAGAGAGAAATTGGGGGAGAGGCAGAGGTATTGATAGAGAGAGAGATTGATATAAACTGTTAAATAAACAGAGAGACAGGTAAATGGATAGATACACAATATATATATATTGTAAAGAACAAATGACACACACATAAAAAGGCATAAACACTTACATAAACACATACACACACTTGTATCTACACAGATACACACACACTTGCAAACACACACATACACGTATGTGTACGCTCACACACATATTTAGAAGGATAAATATTTATATACCCCCTTGCTCCATGCAAAAATGTGATAAATAGTCTGATGCTTGACATTTTGTGATCATTGCTCAGCTTCAATAGGTGATTAGTGACATTGAACTCAGCAGAAAGAGGGAGACGGGGGTGAGGGGTAGGGGAGGATGCGAGTGTTGTTGTGACATAGAACACTTTCTCCCCGAGGGCATTACTGGTGCTGCATGTGATGTGCAAAAGAGCTAAACTTCTGTAATGAAGATTTTTCTTTTACAGACTTTGTTCCAAAGTAGGAGTTGAACATCATCGAATGCTCTGTGGTGTTCTCTGAAATGAAAAAAAGAAAAAAAAACACACACACACACAACACATAAATATACACACATATAAAACACAATAAAAATGTCCACTAAAGACAAACAAGCAACAAATAAACACATATACGCATGCATACATAGACATGCGTACATAATGCATATCCTCAAACTCGTATAAATACCTATAAGCAATAACAGTAGGTATCGCTTTCTCACTGTCTTGACTCTCTCTTCCATTTCTCCTGCATATACATACATATATAAATATATACATACACACACACACACATACATATATATATATATATATATATATATATATATACATACACACACACACAAATACATGCACTCACACACATGTATATACATATACATATCTATATCTACCTATCTATATATATATATATGTACATACACACACCCACCCACATATATATATACATGCATAT
>NC_068994.1:32106349-32109251 GCF_001194135.2 Octopus bimaculoides
AATTTGACATGGGTGATTCTTTCTTGTCTTGGGATTCACAGTCAAATGGCTGGGTGGAACTGCACAAAAAATTACACAGACGTGTAGAATGATTGGTGGTGATGCTGAGCTTTGTATTTTTTTCATCGCTCCCATGGTTACCGAGATAATCTACTATAATAATACTCTTGTGCTTATGAATGAGAAAGGAAGGAGTGATAGATGAATAAGGAAGGAAGGTGTCATGTCATATTTAGTAGTGGGATGATGAAAATTGTATGCCGAAAAAATAAACCAAACAGCATTTCAGCTCTGTATGAATATGTGTGTGTGTGTGTGTGTGTGTGTGTGTGTGCATGGAAGTGGGATGGTTCATCTTTGTTCGCTAAATATTTGGGTTTATTTTTTGATTTGGTTGAATCTTGGTTGTTGTTTTTTTTGTTGGTCAGTTATTTTTCGCGTTTTGACAGAAAAAAGTCATTCTAAAATTGTTTTGTAACTAAGCGTGCCCAAACAAGTTGAATGCTAACACAGAGCAGGTTTTACAGCCACATCATCCAAACCGACCGGGTGATACCGGGCTTCGAAACGCTTAGTTTTAGAATGGTAGCAGCTGAGGAAGGAAATGTTCTCTATGTAGCCTGTGTGTTTTCTGTAATCTGTTTATGTTCTGTTTTTCATTTTGTCCACGTTTTTATGACGTCCTGTACCCAGATATGTATCTATATATAAATGTAGATGTAGGTATGTACATACATGTACGTATATATGCATATACTCACATATTATTTGTATTATATATATATATTTATATATATACAGATAAACAGATAGATAGATAATATGTCATTGCAATGATTACCTGTTGAGATGGTTTGCTCTCTCAATGTTTAAACACTTTATTTTGATAAACGAAAATTGCACAAAGTTCATCTTTGTCCAATTACTATGTGTGTAGTGTGTGTGTGTGTGTGTGTGTGTGTGTGTGTGTGCATGCATAGCCGTGAATAAGGCTTGCTTAAAGTCATTAACCTTTCAACCAGAAATGTCATCTGTCAGAAGTCACTCAAGGGCTGATTTATTGGATAATAAAAAAAAAATAATAATTGAAACCAACATTGTTTAGCTAACTGCTGTTGAGTTGTTATTTTATTTGTTGTGGTTATTATCATTGTTGTTGGTATTTTGTTGTTGTTTTTGTTATTGATCTTAATGACGTCCCAATTATAAAATAGATGAACACATTATCAAAAACCTCATAAAACAGAACAGAATATACATTATTATTACAGCAGATCAGAAACTAGCACTAATAAAACTACAACTACTACAAAAAACACTCAAGAGAGTTGATTAATGGTGGAAGCAATCGATACTCATATCACAGCAGGATGCTAAAATATACACTATATAAACAACATGCACTAAACAACACAAACACAAACAACCCATGTTGACATATAGAAGTAATGCTCACTGGACTGTTGACATATAAATCTAACAGTAAAAACTCATGTTCCATCAATAATGTTTACATCAATCACATTAAGCCCGTCCTACTTAACTGTATTTTGATGGCATAAAAGATGCATCAGTGTACTAGATGCACCCCAATTCCCACAGTAGAGCCAAGTGAGATCGTAGTCATGACCGATGCTGGTGTTATGTAACTGGCACCTGTGCCAGTGGCCTGTAAAAAGCACCCACTACACTCTTGGAGGGGCTGGCATTAAGAAGGGCATCCAGCAGTAGAAACCATACCAAATCAGATTGGAACCTGGGGCAGTTCCCCAGCTTACCATTTTTCAGTCAAACCGTCCAACCCATGCCAACATGGAAAATTGACGATGGTGGTGATGATGATATTCGGGAAATGTTGTTCTTCCAAAGGGTCTATGGAGTAACATTACTCAAAAAGGTGCATAAACTGGAGATCAGTGGGGTCTTCCCATGTCAAGCCACTATTTCTCTGCATTGAAAAGTCACTGCTCTGGTACTATGAACATGTGATTAGAATGTTGCAGGAATTACAAGATTGATTCTTCAAGTCAAGCTGACCAGGAGGTGACCTAAGGGGTAAACCAGGAATGAGATGGTTGGATAATATGCAAAGTCTCAGTCAGTCACCCCTTGGAATCCAGTCAGGAAATTTATTGACAGTTGCTTCTAATAGGACCCTATGGAGGAGGTGCCTAACAACTTTAATCTGAAGACTCTCCATGTAACAGTGGAGGGAGAAGATGGATGGGTATATATTCAGGAGAAAAGTTTTTAGTGCAGTAAAGCTTATGGGAGGGCCAACTTTACATATATACTTCTGAAGATTGGACTGTGAAAGTCTGGAAATATTGATAAAGGGTTTAGGAACTCTACCCTTCCAAACAAGCTGCGTAGAAATAATAAAGATATGAATAAAACGTTGATACCCTAAACCCAAGATAAAACTAGAACTTGATCATGCTTTTAATACAGGTTTAAAATCTTCTCTGTATAATGAGAGAAAAACTGGGTATTGAGGAATCAGTTGTAGTGTATAAGAGACAAGGTTGAATGGGTACAGACGTGTGGTGGTATGGAGAATGCCAGTTCAATAAAGGAGTGGTGAGATGCTGAATAGAAGGAACCATGGATAGCAGAAGCCCTAGGAAGACAGGGTAAGAAGTAGTGGAGGAGATGGTGAAAGATTCAAGGAAGTGTACAGTTAATGTGTGAAAGAAAGACCATTATTTTCAAGCAAGAATAGAAAAAAAATAGACATTTGATGATGATGATGGTGCATTGATGATGATGATGATGATGATGGTGACAGTGGCAGTAATAGAATTGATGATGACAAGAGTAATGATGATGGTAAAGATGATGATGATGATAATGATGATGATGATGATGATGATGATGATGGTGAAGATGATGGTGGTGTTAG
>NC_068994.1:32110871-32113045 GCF_001194135.2 Octopus bimaculoides
AGAGAGAGAGAGAGAGAGAGAGAGAGAGAGAGAGAGAGAGAAATCATTTGCGCAGGTTGTTCAGTAAAAACTGAACGCTCATACATCGTCTTCGACAGAAGAGTCCATCATATACTTAAATAATCTAGAATTCTCAAGCCTCATTGATAAATGTGCAGCATCCCTCACCAACAACATGGCATTACATATCAAACACACTAAATTTCAACTTCTTTTTCTTCTTTCATGGACATTCACAGTTCTTATCCATCATCATTACCATCATCATCATCATCATTTGACAGCCACCTTTTCTATGCTTTTATGGGTCAGAAACATATTTTCTATAACTGGAGGCCCTTCCTGTCACCAACCCTTACCTGTTCCCAAGCACATTAATATTTCCTCATGGCCTGTTTATCTAGAATATTGGAAATGAATGACATTCACTTACAAGAATCATGTGACATAAGGACAAGGTGACACAAACATACTCATACTCAGACATACATAAATACATATCTATAAATACTTCTGCAATATCATCTTACAAAATACAGGATTCTTAACCCTTACAACATTTCATTTACCTCTGATCTTTACTTAAAAAGTAGTTACCACATCCTTTTCTACACAGCTGAACTTATTCTTAAATAAACTCTTTACTTTTCTACAGTGATTTTTGTCACTAACTACTGGGGTGTCCATGGGCACTAAGTTAGAATCTAGCTACGACAGCCACTTCCTAAGTTGTATTGAGGTACAGATCTTCATACAGCTCACAAATTAAATCTTGAATTTAATAGAACCCTTCAGCTGATTTTGTGCCAAAATACACTCATGCAGAATTTTATAAATATTTGTTGGTATATAGCTTCTATTTTGTACTTCTGATATTAACTCATTGATATATAGTGTGATTTGATTTATAAGTCTTACATAAAAAAAAAGAAGACTGTATTTGAATTTTGTAATAATCCAGTTTAATTCTTCGTGACTCAATTTGCATTAAGTACATATACACAGCCATACATATGCATATAAATTATATATACCTGCATATAAATATACATATAAACACACACATATATATATACACACAAAGACAAGCATATATATATACCTCATACACACACATATATATATATTTATATATATCAATATGTATGTATATATTTAAATAATATATAAATATCTGTATACATGACGAGTACACATACATGTATTTATATAAATGTATCTATTAAAACATATTTGTCTGTATTTATATCTATTTATCAATCAGTCTACCTCTTTATATATTTATATACACTTATATATACACACACACACGCACACACGAACACACACACACACACACACACGTGCGCACACACACACACGTGCGCACACACACACACACACACACATATATGCTAGGAAAGAGTCGAAGCTATATTATCTCATGTGAAATCTTATGAACCATGCCAAAGTCAAGAATGACATTCAGTGCCATCTCAAAAATTTTGGCAAGACACCAGTCAGATTCAAGAAAAATATATAAAAAAATTCTTTATCAACTAAGAGGTAACAAAAAATTAGTCAATAAATATAAACAACCAGCTCCACTCCCCCCACCACCACAACCACCACCACCACAACCACCACCACCATTACTGTCACCATCTCCACCACCTCCACTGCCACGGATAATACAATTGACACAACAATACCTACAATCTTTCAGCTGCTATGCCATTGCTGCCCACCCCCATAGATTTTTCTGCATTCATCATACATCGCCCCCTCAGACCACTACTACAACTGCACTGCTTAATCGCTATTACTACTGCCAATACTACAACACAATATAACTGCTATTGGTGCCCAACATCCAGCCAGCCAGCCAGCCAGCCACTATCACCACTCTGATGTAACCACTACTTTTGTGATCATTGCTGCACCCCACAGCTCCTCCCATTGCCACTCCCCACCGATTACCCCCACCCCTCTACTTTCATCTGTTGTGATCATAACTGAATTCTCCATCAATCAATGCTAACACCATTACCATTAAAAATCTTCCCTGCCATCAGTGCTCTGAATGCCAACATCACCACAAGCGAAATCATGTTTGTCTATCTGTCTATTTGTTTGTATACATTAAACATGTACGTGTTTAATGTACGTGTTTAATATATATATATATATATATA
>NC_068994.1:32114123-32115262 GCF_001194135.2 Octopus bimaculoides
ATATATATATATATATATATATATATATATATATATATATATATATACATATGTACATATACATATATATATAAACATACATATGGATGTAATGTATATGTGTGTGTATGTATATATTACTTATATACACACACACATGTACATCCATATGAATATATATATATATTACACATATACATAAATACATACATGCTAAGAGAGAGAAAGAGAGAGAGAGAGTGAGGGAGAGTGAGAGGGAGTGAGAAAGAGAGAGAGTGAGGGAGAGTGAGAGGGAGTGAGAAAGACAGGCACAGCTTGCTTTCAAATCATATGGTTTCCAGTTCAGTCTCACAGTGCAGCATTGTGGTCTGGTTTCATCTGGGATAGTTCTGGACCTACCAAAGCCTTGGGAAATGTATATAAAAAAAACCATATAAAGAGTCATAAAAACTCATATATACATGCAGATGCATGTATACATTACCATATACAGATATACATGGATACAAAAAGATAAACATATGAGTACATATATGCATGCTCAGAAGCACATACATAGATGGCTGTACTTGCATGCCAAAATAGTCAACAGTCACTGTTACCATATGTGAGGGGGACAGACACATATATATATATATCCCCCCACACATACATACATACATATATGTATATAGAACAAAAACAACCATCTTTGGTTTCAAGACGAAAAGTATTCTTCCATCAGGATAATGCTTGGCCAAATAAAGTGAGGATGATATTTGAACGGCTGGAGCAGTTTCAATGGGAAGCGATGCCCCATTTACCATATTCGCTGCACATTGCACCACCTGATTATTATTTATTCTGCAGTCTTCAAAATCATTTGGACGAAAAATATGAATTCTGTAGAAGAAGTCAGAACAGTACTAGAGGAGTATTTTTCATCACAGACAAGTAAATTTTGGAAGAGGGGCCTTGCATGTCTACCAGATAGATGGAAGAGCATTGTAGAAAATGAAGGAGAGTATATTTCAGAACTTTGTTAATCTTAATATTGAAAAATAAAATAAGTATAAAAAAACTGCATTGTTTATGGGATGACCCAATATATATATATATATATATTTATATATCATACATATATTTATGTATATATATGTACATATATATGTATGTATATG
>NC_068994.1:32116078-32117029 GCF_001194135.2 Octopus bimaculoides
AATAATAATAATAATAATAATAATAATAATAATATTAGGGATAAAAATCCAAATTTACAGGTAAAAACTCAATTAAATTCAATTTATTAAAAATTAAAATTAAATTAAGTTTCACAGTATATAATATACAAAATATATAATTTAGAGAAAAGAACCAAAGCTCATGAACTCATCCATGAAAATCCACAGTCACATATAGAAAAAATTAATAAGTAAATACACGATAAATAAGTATAATAAAATACAAAGTAAAAATCATAAAATAATAATAATAATAACAATAATAATAATAATAATAATAATAATATTTTATTATACATATTTATCGTGCATTTTATAATACATAATTATCGTGTACTTATTAAGTTTTTCTATATGTGACTGTGGATTTCCATGGATCAGTTCATGAACTTTGGTTCTTTTCTCTAAATTATATACATATATATATATATATATATATATATATATATTTATGAACACATGCACACACACACAACCATATATCCATATCGAAATAAGTAAGAAATGGAAGAAGTAAAATATGGTCTACGTCCATTTCATAGCAAAGTGATGTTTGTTACATAAGTTTGCAGCATACACAAAAATAGCTTTGCTTGTCTTCAAGTCCTGTAACCCCTATGTTGTTTACGTTGTCATTGTGAGGCTGAGGAATGGTAAGTGAGAAAAGAAAGAAAAGGAAAAAGAAAATTAAAAGAAAATGTACACACAGACACACACAAGGAGCAAAAAGGATTAATAAATCCAGGCAGATACCTATAAAGTCTTGATAATGTTGTGTTAGAACATACTTTTGGATATGTTAATTTGCCTGGTATTTTATGCTTTCTTCTGTACCTAAATATGATGGCATAATAGAAATGATCATTGGTAATGATCCATTCTTCTTCTTGCTATATATATATATATATATATATATATATATATATATAT
>NC_068994.1:32117117-32123800 GCF_001194135.2 Octopus bimaculoides
GATGAAGATATCTATCTATCTATCTATCTGTCTGTCTGTCTGTCTGTCTGTCTGTCTGTCTGTCTGTCTGTCTGTCTGTCTGTTTGTTTGTCTATCTATCTATCTATCTATCTATCTATCTATCTATCTATCTATCTATCTATCTATATATATATATATATATGTGTGTGTGTGTGTGTGTGTGTGTTTGTGTGTATTTACATACACACTCACACATATATGCACGTATATTTTTGAGGGAAAAAATGAATGAAATATTCTGCAAAAACATTTTGATGAATATTTTTCGCAAGAATATTCCAATTTTCTTGAATTCAAACACTGAAATTCTACACATGTTGACTGATTGTCTGTCTTTTGATGGTTCCATACATACAATGAAAGCAAATTTATCCAGAATAAAAATTTTACTGAATATTGCTTGTTTTTTCTCCTAAAGAATGTGTGTTTGTGTGTGTCTTTTAATCCATGCTAATATGGAAAATAGATGTTAAATAATGATGATAATGATAACATATCCATATGTGTGTGTGTGCATGCCTCTCACTGTGTGTATGTATATGAGTGTATGTCTATATATATACATATATATTTTTATTTATCTATCTACATATATATGTGTGTATGCCTGTTTGTGGCAGGATGGATATTTGTGTATTCATTTCTCTTTGTGTCCACTTGCATGGTTGTATGAGAAATATGTTATTAAGACATTGTCTACAGTCTGGTGGTCTTCCTAACCCTTACCTGATTTTCAAACAAGGGATTCCTTATTCCATGCAAGTTTTTAACTGGTTCATTGACAAGAAAATTAGCAATAACACTTTTGGCAAAGTAAGATGTAAACAGACGCATAAGAATTCTCATGCACACATGAAAGAAACCTGTCATGTATATTATATATATATGTATGTGTGTGTGTATGTATATATATATATATATATATATATATATATATATATAAAGACCCTCTTTGGTCATGAATGACCATGGAATTACACTCAGAAAGTTACCCTCTTAGGCACAAGTCTGGGCAAGATTGTTTATGGAAGACCAGTAGTTGCTCATGCATAACAGCCTCTGTTCTCCATGCAACCAATGTTATCCAAGGGAAAGGCAATGGCCAATACAGCGTGGCACTAGTGACATAACTCATTTCTACAGCTGAGTGAACTGGAGCAACATGAAAGAAAGTGAAAGAAGTTTTTCTGGCAGAGAACTTTTGAGCTTCTGAGGCAGAAGTTTGGATAACACGGAAATTGTATGAAGAAAATTGTCAAATTTTTTTGTTCATTGCAAAGAAAGTGGCAGGAGTGGCTGTGTGGTAAGTAAGTAGCTTGCTTACCAACCATATGGTTCCGGGTTCAGTCCCACTGCGTGGCATCTTGGGCAAATGTCTTCTACTATAGCCTCGGGCTGACCAAAGCCTTGTGAGTGGATTTGGTAGACAGAAACTGAAAGAAGCCCGTCGTATATATATATATATATATATATGTGTGTGTTTTTGTGTGTCTGTGTTTGTCTCCCTAGCATTGCTTGACAAACGATGCTGGTGTGTTTATGTCCCCGTAACTTAGCGGTTCGGCAAAAGAGACTGATAGAATAAGTACTAGGCTTACAAAGAATAAGTCCCAGGGTCGATTTGCTCGACTAAAGGCGGTGCTCCAGCATGGCCGCAGTCAAATGACTGAAACAAATAAAAGAGTAAAAGAGTAAAGAGTAAAGGTACATTAGGGAAAAGAATATATTCTTTGTCTTTCTGGTACTCCTTGCACCAGCTAAAGAAGTGTTTTCTCAATAATGTGTTGTCAGATGAGAGGGGCAACATAACAGAAGCTACAGGCAGGGTCCTTCAGATGACCTAAATATACATTCCATAAAGCTACTTAGAAATTTTTTAATAAAATTAAAGATGATAATACATTTCTCAGAAAAGTAGCTTCAAGTGAAAAATATGAAAGTACTGATGATTGAATAAAATATTACTTGATAATAAAACCATGTGTTTAGTTAGCAAGCCAAAACAGATCATTGGATCCTGGTGCAGCTCTCCAACTTACTAGTTCCAGTCGAAACCTCTAACCCATGTCAGCATGGAAAACAGATGTTAAATAACGATGATGATGCTGTCCAATAAAGAATAGTTACTTTGTATATCTGTTTTTGTTCACCATCTTTCTATGTCCTTCAGTCAGACTCTCACTCTATCAAGTGATAAAGAGAAATCGTACATCTTTTGCTAAGAAAAGGCCATCATATCAGAAGAAAAATGCATTTATGTTAATAAATTTGTAGTGAAAAATCCCCAGAACCTTTGGCTGGTTGGGAGAGGAGACTCAGTTTCCAATAATAACTAACCCATATGCTGTAAACTCTTCATGCTTTGTGTGATATTCCCATTGGCCCCAGTTTCAGATCCCACAGTCCTGGATCTACCTCTGAAACTTATGGAAAGCCTGCACGTGTGCGCGCGCACACACACACACACACACACACACACAGCTCCATTTGACTTAAAGTTTCACAAATCATTTTAAATAATAACATATGTAACTTATGTTAAATGTGTTGAGTGCCTTTTTCTTTCATTCGTCCACTCACTCATATATATATATATGTATATACATACATATAATGTATATATACCACCATTTGTTACTATATCCTTTCTGATTATGCCTATTCATCTGTCAATATATGTGTCTATATACCTACTTCCCGGCCTTCCTTCATACATTCACACACACACACACACAAATTTATACATTGTATATAAAGACAAGGTGCTTTACTTATGTCTATTACATACAATGTGGCCTAATCTACAGTAATACATTGTAGGTGTTGTACATAGCAACATACATATTCATATCTATGTATGTAAGTGTGTGTAGGTAAACATATGTATATATATATATATATATATATATATATTATCTATCTTCTGTTTCTTTGTCAGTCTGTTCGACCATTTGCCAGTCTGTCTATCACAGTATGCTGCATAGCAAATGTTAAAATAAATGTTTCTTGTATCCAGTTCCATAGATCAGTTCATAGATTTGCATCTGTTAGGGACATTATTGATTATATTGCTCCCATAATTCTTATTTTCACTTGAAGATAGGATTAAAGAATTAAAGGAAAAACAGAAAGAAAAAAAAGACATGTTAAGAAGAAATGGGCCAAATAAATGGATGAAAAATATAAAATATTTCTTTTAGAAGCATTTTCATCCATTTTCTTTCTTTCCCCATTTATCTTTTTTTTTTTTTTTAATTATTATTCATTTTGTCTTTACTTTTTATCATTTTTCTTTCTCGCTATGGACATTTAAGGAATAAATGAACATAAAAATAAATACCTACCACCAAGAATAAAACATACATACATAAATACATAAGTGCATATATATATCTATATATATATGTGCACATATATATATACACACACATGCAGGCATAAATTACTACATACCTCCATCCATATAACACACATACACATGAATATATGCATATAAATACTTACACACATACCTACATGCATACATTGATACATTTGCATATACATACATGCATACATACATAAATACATAGACACAATTATACATACACACACACATGCATACAACAGCTAAGCATCAATATAATGGCTAAGAATCAATGTGAAGAATTAAGTTGGTGCCATTTAAGATATCACCAAGTACTTTGAATGCTGAAATCTTAATTTTTTTTCTTTATTTCTCCCCTCCCCCACCTTTTTTGAAAGAATTTATGTAGACATTAAAATTTTTTTTAAAGAATTTTAAATAGACTGATCTGTCACACAACATCTTTTCACTTGTGATAAATAAATAAATGAACAAATAAATAAATTATTATTATTATTATTATTATTATTATTATTATTATTATTATTATTATTATTATTATTATTATTACTATTCTTCTTCTTCTTCTTCTTCTTCTTCTTCTTCTTCTTCTTGTCTATTTTCTTATCATTATCACCATCATCACCATCATCATCCCTGTCATCACCATCATCATCATTATCGTCATCATCATCATTGCTATCTCCTTCATCATTTGGCTTTACAAATTGTTTTCTTGTCAAACCACGATTCTTAGGTATTCTTGAATGATCCAACAAAGAATATTATATATATTTTGTTGTTGCTATAATCATCATCACCATCATCATCACCATCATCATCATCATCATCATCATCATCATCATCATCATCATTCTTATTTTTTTGCATTGAGCATGTTTCCACTCATACATTCATAAATATTAATGTATATATATATATATATATATATATATATATATATATATATATATATATATATATATATATATATATATATATATTAATATGTACATAGTGCTTTAAATGCATACACTGCATCATATATGCATAAAACATTTGTGTATACCAAGCATTGTGCACAGATTTATTCAGTAAAATTATGCACACAATAAAATAAAAAATAGAAATAAGAACTACTACTACTATTGTTTTATTATTATTATTATTATTATTATTATTATTTATTGCTGACCTAGTAGGACATATTTTTGATTTGCTCTTCAAAGTGAAAGGTATTTCTCCACATGAAATAATTTGGCTGTGTGGTAAGAAGTTTGTTCCCCAACCACATAGTTCCAGGCTCAGTCCCACTCCATAGCACCTTGGGCAAGTCTCCTCTACTATAGCCTTGGGCCAACCAAAGCCTTGTGAATGGATTTGGCAGATGGAAACTGAAAGAAGCCCAGCGAATCTATCTATGTATATATCTATCTATCTATATAAACATGTGTGTGTGTGTGTCCATGTCTTTGTGTCTGTGTTTGACTCCCATCATAGCTTGACAACTGGTGCTTGTTTTGATTATGTTTCTGTAACCTAGTGGTTCAGCAAAAAGAGATCTACATAAGTTCCAGATGTAAAGTAAAAAAAATATAAGTACCGGGGTTGTTTCATTTGACTAAAAGTTTTTAAGGCAGTGCCCCAGCATGGTCACAGTCTAATGACTGAAGCAGATAAAAGACATATGTATGTGTGTGTGTGCATGTGTGTGTGTGCATGTGTGTGCGTATGCATATGTGTGTGTGTGCATGTGTGTATTTGTGTCACCTTGTTTTGACATCGTGTAATAGTTGTAAATGATAGTCACTGTCACACAAGCAGTGTCATTCATTTCTAACATGCCATGAGAACATGTTGGCTATGGCGAAATATTACTTTGCTCAGGAACAATTAATGGTTGGTGATAGGAGGGCATCCAGCTGTAGAAAATCTGCCTCACTAAACTCTGTTTGATCCATGCAAGTATGTAGTGGATGTTAAAATGATGAGGATCATTTTTTTTATCGCTCCCAAACCATTCAAATCACTTTTGCCCCTTATTGACCATGTAGCAGTTTTTCTAGCCATCATTTTTGCATAGAATTCTGTAGCATTAGTTTTATCTTAGGTTTTAGCGTTTTAAACAATTTCTGTTTGCTATTTGTTGGCTCACTAAAAGACAGAAATCAACTTTTCATTTTGTTTTTATTTTGTAGCAATTTATGTTAGTTTTTGTTTATAACTTACAAAATATTTTTGGAGTTGTAAAGTGGATATTTTAGAATTGCTTTCTGATTGCACGAGATCACCATCTCCATTCATCCATGATAAATATAATATCTCTATATCCAATTTTGTATTGTGTCTCTTAAATGTAGTCATTATTTTCTTGTTTTTATGGTGGTGAACTGGCAGAAACGTTAGCATGCCAGGCGAAATGCTTAGCGGTATTTCGTTTGTCTTTACATTCTAAGTTCAAATTCTGCCAAGGTCGACTTTGCCTTTCATCCTTTCTAGTTCATATTTCATGTTGTTTACTGTTTGTGACGTCCTGTACCCATATATATATTATTTATATTATTATTTAATTGAATGCCATGCATCCATTTCTAAGTAAGTTTATCTTAATCTTTTTGATGCGACTCTACTCTATACTGTTTTCTCCCCAACTGTTTTCTCTCTCATCCTTTCTCTAATTCTTTTTTCTCTCCTTTACCGTTTTCTATCTGTCTCTCTCCCCCTCGTTCTCCTTCACTCTTTCTCGTTGCTCACACATGACCATCGTCCATCTTTCTTTTCCTCATGCAATCATCTTTCTTTTCCTCATGCAATCATCTTTCTTTTCCTCATGCAATCATCTTTCTTTTCTTTCAAGGCTGTTCTAGAGGTTGGACCTATCCTAACTATCTTTCTCTTCTATCTTTTATCTTGTCAAAGAAAATGTTTCTCCAGCATTCACTATTTTACCCTTGTTTTGATCTAATGACCTCCATGTTTGTTTCCATTCAGTTTCCTTGTATGTCTCCATTGTCCTGTTTATTTTCTCAACTTTGACTCTCCATATATCCCAAATTTTATTTTGTATTTGTGGGAGCAACTATCTTCAAAGACTCATATATTCATTCAGTGCTCAAAATGAGGAGTAGACAGGCAGCTGACAACTGATGAAAGATCATTCTTTATGTTACTTGTCCTGTTTTCCATTTGTTTCTCTCGTTTGCATTTTCAACTCATTTGTTTTCCCATTTCATGTTGTTTACTGTTTGTGATGTCCTGTACCCATACATGCATATATACATGTATTATATCATTATTTGATTGAATGCCACGCATC
>NC_068994.1:32123810-32128197 GCF_001194135.2 Octopus bimaculoides
ATATATATATATATATATATATATATACATACACACATACAGAGAAAGATACTGAGAAATTTTGTAGAAAATTTTGCTTATGGGAATTTATTCAAAGGAAGTGTTATGAAGATTTACCACTTGTAAAAAAACAAAAAACAAATTTAAACTTCTAGTGAACAGAAATATACTCTTTGAGGAATCTATAATGTGTCTGAACACATCATCTGCAAACTCAAACATTCCAGCAAATTGTATAAAATTGAGCATTACAAATGAAGAGCAAAAGGCACTGGAATATATGGAAACACTCCTCTAGAGCAGTTGTTGTTCTCAACTGGGGTCCATTTGACCCATGGGGATCCATATAAACTTTTGTGGAGTCCATGCAAGTAAATTAGTAAATTGGAGATCTACAATGATATTTTAAGGGTCCATGAGAAAATTTTTAGATCCATTGTAAAGAAATGGTTGAGAAGAACTAAATGACCAACATTTCAGCAAAAGATTAAAAACCAATTCAGATAGATAAACAATGAACAAAATTGGTAAATTAACAGACATATTAAAAATAGTTTAATGGAAATGGAGTTGGACTTCCTCAGGAATTTTGAGGTAGTCCAACTACTATGAACTATGGAAAATTAATAAACTTAAAGAAGTCCATAACAGTTTAAAGGGCCTTCATTCACCATTATATAAAGATTATTAAACCATCTGGTTTAAAGTTATATCCAAATGTTGCAAGAACAACATCAAGCACCCAACATTTAAACAATTTACTTGACATAATTTGGAAACCATTGTGCCATTTGGTTCTTGATTTTTTTTGAGATGAGATGGAGTTCCTTAACTTTGTTCCAGAAAGTGTGAGTATTGCTATGATTCTGATTAGTTTCAATGTGACCAGCCGCTACATGAATATACCCTGTACATTAGGATTAGAAGGTATGGAATTCTGGATAAATACCCACACAAAATTCAGGGGAAATTCTTATAAGAATTCAATCTGGAAAGATTAGGATTGGTGATCGAAAACAAATACTTCTTTGATAACTGATATTACCTTCAAATAAAAGAGATGGCTACAGACACGACAGTTGCAATCACTTTTGCAACACTAGAGATGGAATTCATTGAAGAAACAAAATCTAAGTCTGATCTGGGATTACTTTTGATCAACGCTTCCAATCTTTGACTGGAAAAGATACCTGGATAACTGCTTCATATTTTTGGAACAGAAGTAAAGAAGTCCTTACAAGGCTCCTTAAATTAATTAATAACATTCATGCATTGATCCAATGAATAATAGAAAATAAGTGAAAGAAAACTTTCTTTTTTGTCGTTTTTGGTAATTAAGGAAAATGAAACTGTTACAACTGATATCTGTTGTAGGGATACAGACACACAACAATACTTAGATTTTTGACCTTGCCATTCATCATACTATCCCATTTAACATGGCATAAATGTATATATTCATTAGTTAGAGACTCAAGTAGGTAAGAGAAAGACAAGTGGTAATACTAAATATATTACTCCAGAAAACTCATTAAACCATGCCATAATCAGGCAAAACTTATGAAGAAATCCTCGCAATGAAGGGCAAAACAAAAATGTAAATCTTTCATTTGTTGTTACCCATAATCCAAGAAACCACATCTTACATCTGGTTAAACAATACAGAAATCATAAAATCTTAGAAAACTAGTTAAATAGGTACAAATTATTAATGGCCAAAGACTAAAGATAATAGCAGAAGAATTTACAACAGAAGGAGAACTTATGCAGGTAACAAAATGTGGAGACCTTCATTGTGGGTATGCAAATTCATTAGAGAGAAAGTTCATCACCATCAATTCACCAGATAAAAAGTTCACTGCCATCAATTCACCATGAAGAAAGTTCAACCCGAGGAAAGTTTATCAAGAAAATATATCCATAGTATCTCACCATTAATAGTCAAAAACTATTTTATTGGGAAAAACCAAAAAACAGTGAATTGATGACAGTGAACTTTCCCTGCAGTGAATTGATGATGATGAACTTACTGGACATGGTGTAAATTAATTGAAAAGGGCAAAACCAACAGATCCAAGAATGGAAATGAATTGATAGTTAATGCAAATATGAATTACCAGACAAAAAAATCTCATTCTCTGCAACACAAGCCCAAAATATGATGAGAGTTATATCAGCCAAACAGAATCAAAATTTGCAGAACTGTATTTGCAGAAGAGTATATAAGCAACATTTCAAAGATTCATCTCTTAGAAATGTTCCATGTAGTGAGCATTTAGACATTTGTGCAAACAGAAAATTTAAAGTATTCCTTTTTACAATATAATTTAAGAAAACGATCAATTATGAAAATCAAAAGACTATTTTATAAGAATTCTAAATTTGAAACTAAACTAGAAATAATAAGCACTGATGCTAAAAACAACTACCTGTATACAAATTACCTTAAAATATGTGTATTTGAAAAGCTGAACATTTTTCATAAGATTTGTGCCAATCTGTGTTTTTAAAGTTTTTTTTTTTAATGTAAAAAATAACTTTTAATTTAAGAAGATATTTCTTCAGATATTTTGATTGTATCAAGAATTTCTTTCTAAAAACTATATATATTTACATACAAATATACACACACATACATACACAAACTTACATATATATATATATGTGTGTGTTATGTGGGTGCATGTATATGTGTAAATATATATATACATATATACGTATATATGTATATGTGTGTGTATACATACAGTATATATATATGTATATACATTTTTATATACATACATACATTTGTATGTATGTATGTATGTATGTCTATCTATCTATCTATTTGTCTGTCTGTCTGTCTGTCTATCTGTCTATCTGTCTGTCTATAAATGTATACATGCATATATATGTGCCACAAACACACCTTAACATAGTTACTAGCTAATGCCTAGCTCGATGAATCCTGTAAAGCACTAAAGTTCTGATGAACCAATGCATGTGTCTATATTTATGTGTGTGTGTGTGTGTGTGTGGGTGTGTGTGTATGCAGAAAGAAAGAGTGAGAATCAGGGAAACAGACAGACAGAGGGAGAGATGGAGAGAGAGAAAGAGAGAAAGAGAGATCAAACGAAACGTGTGAGAAATTATGACTGTATCCATCGGCAATCATTACTTTAAGGAATGGGCACAAATAATATAAACGTGACAATAGTTACACACACACACACATGCACGCACACACACACTCACATGCATGTCTGTACATGCACACACATACATATTTCACCCACCTCTGTTTTATTACAAAAGATTTCATTTTTATTTTTTTATTATATATATCTTCTTTTTCTTTTCTTTTTCAACATTTGTCTCCCCTTTGCATGAAACTTTAGTGATTTATCTTTGGCTCATGCATTGGGGAAGGGATGGATGCAAATAATTTTTCAATGACAATAGCAAGAACAACAACAATCGTAGTGTATACGAATGGAAACATACATATATCGGAATATGTCAAAGATTATTTGTGTGTTTCGATTGTGTTCTTTTTCCAATAATTTTTTCATATAAAATTTTTTTCTGCATTCTAGTTTTTTTTTTGCATATTTGTTAATTTTTGTAAACTTCAGTTTTATGTGTTACCATGAAAGAAAAAAAAGAATTTTTACATGGACTAATAAATATATTGCTATCTATAATCTTCAAAGACACTTCTGGATAATAATATTGATAATAATATTGATAATAATATTAACAACAACAATAAGGTAGTCGTTGATGATGTTGATGTTAGTGGTGGTGATGACAATAATGATGATAATGGTGGTGGTGGTGGTGGTGATGGTGATGTGATAATGATGATGATAGTGATGATGATGATGATGATGATGATGATGATGATGATGATGATGATGATGATGATGATGATGATGGTGGTGGTGGTGGTGGTAGTGGTAGTTGTTGTGGTGATGGTACTGGTGGTGGTACTCATAATGATAATGATGGTAGTGATGGTGATGATGGTAGTGGTGGTGGTGGTGATGATGATTTGATGATGATGATGATAATGATGATGATGCTGATGATGGTGTGGTGGTGGTGGTTGTGGTGATGGTACTGCTGGTGGTACTCATAATGATAATGATGGTAGTGATGGTGATGATGATGAGGGTGATGATGAAAAGTGAAAATAACAATAATAATGAAAATGATGACAATGAAACTGATAATACTAATGGTGAAATAATAATAATAATAATGATAATAATAATAATAATAATAATAATAATAATAATAATAATAATAATAATAATAATAATAATAAAAATTGCTACATGATAATGAATTTGATGATGATGGTGATAATGGTAGAGAATAAATGAATAATAAAATTTGAAAT
>NC_068994.1:32129336-32131470 GCF_001194135.2 Octopus bimaculoides
ATATATATATATATATATATATATATATATATACAATTTTAACTGCTAGTATCTCATCTAGTTATTCAAATTTCCCATGTCTGCTCATTAGTACATGGACTAATGTGTAGGAAATCTGAATGAGGACAGTAGATAGGTATTGGAAAAGGAAAGAGAAGGGGACCTAGTTGGTTTTTCATCGACTGACTGAAGGATTGAATAAATTAATTGATTAGTTACATCAAGGGTTGGCGAACAGGGGTAAATAATCCCAAATGGGATAAAAGTGAAATTCTTGTGAATAGTGAAGACTCATTAGACATGAAAACAATTACAAACGTGTTCCTTGTTACGACAGAAATTTTTCTTCTGATATGAGGAGGCAGTCAAAGAGTTGCTGCTTTTTGCAACAAGCTACCTTTGGGAACAAGGATTTTCCACTCTAATGAATGTAAAAACAAAGCAGAATAATTGATTGGCCCCCAGAGACTATCCAAATTGCTCTGACATTAAAATGCCCCAATTTTGATGTAATTGTAATAAAAATGAAACATCATTTCTTCAAAACCTGAAGTGAAAAATTTTCTAGAAAAATCCTTTTCTTTCATAATTTATTTTATTGCATTTGTTTTATTATATTTTTTTATATTTATAATTGTATTCTCCATATAAATAGTTTCTATAAACCTTTTGAATTCAAAATTTCTATGATTTTCTTCCTTTCAAAACAAGGGGTTAACATTAGCATAAATGTAATTTGGGGTAATTGGCTAAAAAAGTTCCCTGGCCACTGAGTTAAGTGGTTAAACCAGTTGGCTAAAAATAATGAAAGAAGTGAAATAAAACCTGTGTGTGTTTATTAATGACATGATGACCCTCCCAAGAAACAGTGAAATATGTTTCAGCATATGAGTTCAAATCAAGAATCTTGCAAACCAAATATATAAACAAAAGTATAAACTTTATATTAGGGGTTTAGAGATTCAAAAGTTACAATTTAAAGGTTGTTAGATATTAGATGACTTTTTGCATTCATTAAGTTACACATCAGTGTGGTAAGAAGTTTCCTTACCAACCACATGGTCCTGGGTTCAATTTCATTGCATATCACCTTGGGTGAGTGTCTTCTACTATAGCCTTGAGCTGACCAAAACCTTGAGTGGATTTGATTGATGGAAACTGAAAGAAGCCCATTGTATGTGTTTGCGTGAGTGTGTGTTGTGTGCGTGAATGTGTGTTATGTGTGTGTGAGTGTTTATTGTGTGTGTGTGTGTGTGTGTGCTGTGTGTGTGCGTGTGTGCATGCATGTATTTGTACCTGTGTTACATCCCAGTAACTTAGCTTTTCATCAAAAGAAACTGATAGAATAAGTACCAGGCTTAAAAAAGTACCGGGGTTGATTTGTTCAACTAAAAACTTTTCAAGGTGGTGCCCCGGCATGGTCGCTGTCTAATGACTGAAACAAGTAAAAGAATAAATGTTTCTAACATATAATGAGCAAAATAAAAACCCTCTGTCAAAGTTATGCATTGTAAAATTGTCAATGGGAATAAATATGGCTGCAATTAGGAATTTACCAATTTCTGAAATTATTAGCATATTTGTGAAAGAAAAATAACAGAGGGTAATGTGCTGTTGGGAATCAGTGTGTTCTTGGATCTATGAGGTTCTTTGAATGGCTTCATTTGTAAGTTTTCCTGTATCAGGCAAACTTCGTCCACATATTCCTATATTTTTGTATGCCTTATTTTGTATACTTTTCATTTCATTCCGTCTCCTTTCCTCCTCATCACCCAATTTTATCTAAACCATTGTACATTGTAACCTGTCTTTGTAATGTTCCCATTATCTGTGTCCCTGTGATAAATATAAGAAATTATTATAATTATTATTATTATTATTCAGTAGTTTTATTTTTATAACGTGCTTTCACTTCACTACCGAGCGCAGCTCTGTGCGCCTTGGGTATGTGCTGTGGTTTGCTGTGGTGCTCTTATGTTTACTGTATTGAAAGTGTTTTGCGTAGAATGTGTGCAGTAATTATTATTATTATTATTATTATTATTATTATTGTTATTGTTGTTGTTGTTATTATTATTATTGTTCAGTAGTTTTATTTTTATAACGTGCTTTCACTTCACTACTGAGCGCAGCT
>NC_068994.1:32136625-32141625 GCF_001194135.2 Octopus bimaculoides
TATATATATATATATATATATATATATATATGCAGAGAGAGAGAGAGAGAGAGAGAGACAGAGACAGAGATGTAAGAGAATGCAAAAGCACACATATTTATACATATATATTATAATATAGTAAAATTTCTTCTCTCTCTGTCTTTTCAGTAAATCTTCAAGACAATATCACCAAAATTGAATTGCAGAAGAAAAAAGATACTTTCAGTTGAAAGAGGATACTTTGGTAGTAATGTGACAAAAAAAAAAGAAAAAGAAAGAAAAGGAATAAAAAGAGAAAAGTTTGAAAAAAAAAAAGAAAAAGGAAAAATGAAACATTTCAACATTTGTCTCTTGTTCCACTTGAGCCTGTCACGTGACAAACTGCAGTATTGATGTCCAACATACACATCGATATAAACATATATAAAAAACGCATCATAACCAAATAAAGAAACTTAACAAACACATTTCTCATCTTAGCATTCGATTTCCCAGTCGAATGTTCGTCCTCTTCATACTGCTATAAAGAAAAATAATTTATAATTTTTATTATTATTATTATTATTATTATTATTATTATTATTATTATAACGGCAGCAGCAGCAGTAGTAGTGCTATCATCACATCTACTATCATCTTCACCACTAGCACCACTATCTGTGCTGCAATCGCCAGAACCACTAGCAACTGTAGCAGCAGCAGCACTACCACCACCACCACCACCACCACCACCACTGCCACTGCCAATTACAACATTACCACTACAGACAACATCATCGTCAACAACAACAATACAATCAACTACAACAAAAGCCATTTTTCTCCCCTAACACTGCATATACTGTGACCTAAGATTTCTAATTGTGGGAACATGTTACTGCAAAGTTATCTACTACTGTTGCTTGTTGACATGTACCTCTGCATAGATCTGATTTATCAAGTCGAAGAAGGGAAAAGACCTGATACATTTGTTGGTGACATAGCAGTGGACTCACATTTATTGGACACTGTGCCGGTCAGTGACCACAACCAGTTCCAGTTTAGTTTGCTACATGAACTTGTGATGGGTGAACAACAGCTGTTTCGCGTGACACCAGCTGGGAAGCTTTACACAGCTCAGGAACTCGATGCTGAAGCTCTGTGCAAATATAACACAGAATGCTTTACTATGGTGGAAATAGCTGTCCAACACAAAGAATCTTTTGTCAAAATATTAGACATTAAAGTGGTTGTAGAAGATGGCAATGATTTTGAACCTGAATTTTCCGTCGATCAATTTAATATATACTTTTCAGAGAGAGAAGGCAAAGGATCACGAATATCAATTCCAAATGCTATTGACAGAGATGTCGGTGCCTTAAATTCTAAGATTACCTATCAACTGAAAAGCAATATTAACGAACCTTTCCGATTATCTGTCTTAAAGCAAGGTGATGGCACTTCTAAATTAGCAATTATCTTGGAGGAAAGACTCAACAAGGAAGTAAAAGATACCTACCTGCTTCAAGTAATTGCAAGAGATGGTGGATCACCACCAAAACAAGGCATTTTGAATATTAAAATATCTGTCACAGACGAGAATGACAATTCACCTATATTTTCTCGGAGCATTTACAATGTTACAGTAAACAGCAGACACCGGCAAAGTGTTCCAATCGTTACATTGTCAGCAACAGACCTTGATTCTGGCAAAAATGGTAATATTTCATATCATTTTAGTTCAAAGACACCAGACTTGGCTAAAAGCCATTTCATGTTGGACCACATATCTGGTGATATATTTCTCAATAAAAGATTTACACTGAATGAGAAACAAACTTATAAGTTATTCATAGAAGCCAGAGATGGGGGCAGTCCTTCATTGAGTTCAACAGCAGTGGTTCTGGTAAATGTAGTGAGCGAAGCAAATAATGCACCAAGAATTGATGTGAAGTTTGTTTCTAAGTCCAGCAGAAATAAAACTGTGATATCAGAGGGAGTAGAGACTGGCAGTTTTATAGCTTATGTTAAAGTAACAGACAATGATATTGGTCGTAATGGAGAGATCAGCTGCAGACTGCAACACGATAACCTACAGCTGAAAAGTTTAAGCAAAAATAAATACAAAGTAGTCATCAAAAAACCAGTTGACCGAGAAAAACAAAAGCAAATAGAGTTCACTATTATTTGTGAAGACAAGGGTTCGCCATCTTTAAAGACAAAAGGACACTTTTCTATCCAAGTGATGGATGTCAATGATGTGCAGCCTCTATTTTCTAAAGATACTTTTAAATTCCTCACATATGAAAATGAAAAACCACACTTCCCTATTGGTTTCATTAATGTCACTGATCCAGATCTTGGTTCTGGAAGTCAGTTGAATTACACATTGTTTAGCAATGATAGAGGAATTCTTCCTTTTGAAATTTCTGATTTTGGATTTATTTCAACCGCCCAATCTTTGGACAGAGAGAAACAAGATATTTATAAATTTCGAGTTTTTGTCAAAGATAATGGAACACCACCTCTGAACAACACCGCAGATGTCATTGTTGAAGTTATTGACGAAAATGACAACCCACCATATTTCAGCTTTCCAAGCGTTAATCCTTTCAGTTTGGATGTCCACTATCATCCACAAAGCAAGAACGACATCACAGTTTTGCGAGCATTAGATAAAGATATACGAGAAAATGCCTTCCTCCGTTTTGAAATACTCCGTGGTAATGACAAGCAATTATTTTCGGTGAATCCCTATTCTGGGGTGTTGTCATTCTCCCGTAAAGTCTACCAAAACGATGCCGGTTCTTATAATCTGCAGTTAGCTGTCAAAGACAGTGGCACTCCAGCTCTATCAGCAACCACAACCTTATCATTGACTTTGACAGTAAGTAACAAGACCTCGACGATGTTAACAGCTTTGCAAACCTTATCAGATGATAAAATCCATATCAATTTAGTAATAATTATTGTTATAGCAGCTGTCACTTTGTCCACTGCTATAGTGGTTTCCATAGCAATATGTATCATACAAAGAAACAACCAGAAAGAAATCCAGTATAATGAAGAATTTGAAATTTCTAACAAATTCCTCAGTGACTCTGAAAAATCAAAATACTTTCATGAACCGTCTTCGTCACACACTGAAGCTCAGCTTGCTCTTGCAACAGATCTTGCCAAAAGTAGGAACTCCCCAGCCACAATACCAAGGAGAGACACACCGACTGGATTTAAGTCAACTCCAGATCACACGTGGAGAGGATGTAATTCTGGAAAACAAGTTCAAGCTGTGGCAGAAGAAGAAGAAGAAACTTATTCCCAGGCAAGATATTTTCTTATGTAATTTTCACACACACTCACACAATACACACACACAATACACACACACAATACACACACACAATACACACACACAATACACACACAATACACACACACAATACACACACACAAAACAGACAGGCACACAGGCACACACAAAATACATCCACAAACTCATTCACATGTACAAAAAGTCACACACATTTTCACACAAACATATTAGAGACACATACTATGAGTGTACTGCTATTACACTTTCGTAACACTACTAAAACGTTACTGTAACATTACGATGACACTACAATGACAAAAATGTACTACTATGACACTACTACAACATTAAGATGTCAGAGTGTACTACCAAGACATTTCTATGACAGTGTACTATTACACTTTTATGATATTACTAAAAGTGTGTGTATGTGTATGCGTATGTGTGTATAAAACAATGATACTTTTACACTGCAATATTCTATAACAAATTTTTCTACACTGTTTATTATAAACAGTGTAGATACTACATTTACCAATGACAAGAATTTTATGCAAATAATGTCTTACACAGTTTATTCAATCTTCTTTTAAAAGTGTTCTGGAAACAATATTTCTGTTGCAACATAACAGAACATAACATACATATAAGTATATTTGTGTGTGTGTTTATATATATATATATATTTATATATATTTATATATACACACTCACATACATACATACACACACACACAACATTTATTGCATTTATATATATAAGTATTCATGTAGTTATATTATTGGTGAACCTAGAATCAAACAGTTAAAACATTTTTACATTTTCAAATAAAGTAAATTTCCCTGATGCAAAGAGTATTCTATGTGAGAGAGGATAAAGCCATGAGAAAGTCGGTGAGACTTGGAACTGTGTCTCCTTGTTAATATCTGGGGGTTAGGTTTATTGCACAACCTGTCTTCAGTATGAATATACTCTCTCACATAGACACTTTTGTACTATTAAGATGGCTATACTCTCTTACTTAAGTATTTTTGTACATAAGGCATGAACTTTCCCTCTCACCTGTACATTCTCATTTGTTATTTACCTCATTAAATCTTGAAAAGTCATCCTTTGTATATAATACTAAGAATGGTTACAATTTATTCCAATTTGCTTGGCACTCATTCATTGCAGACGATAATTTGTAGGCTTATGTAGTAGAAGATTAGAATCTTTTCTGTTTGCATTCATTTTTTGAAATTTTAAAATTATGTGAAAATTTTCAAATTTGGAATATTGATGTTAAAAAATTCATGCTGAATCTGATGACATTGTTCACTAGTTCCAGAAAATATTTAAAAAAAAATGTTACTGAGGTTCAAAGTTTGATAATTTTTACCCAATGAGAAACCAGGATTTGGAAGCTGTAGTTTTGTGTGTGACGACAACATTACAACAACAGAACATTCATGACACCATTACAATGAGAAAACATTCAACAATGGAAGTTCTAATAAGCTTTAAGCGTTTGATAAACATTCAATGCAAGGAATGACCTCCAAAAACAGCAGTAACAGACACATGTCTTATAGCAAAAACATTAAGTTACAAAAAAAAAAAAAAAATGAAAACAAACTGTAGTTCGGTTCATGAATACATGGAGAGCAAAATTTCAAAAATGAAAATTTGTGATGCTGTCTAGGATTTTGTCAAATAAATTACAATTTTTGTATCTCCTGTGAC
>NC_068994.1:32144125-32149386 GCF_001194135.2 Octopus bimaculoides
ATTAAACACATACACTATATAAATTGGTCTTTATTCAGCTTTGTTATTACTATTTTTGTTTCTTTGTCGGTGCTCTTTTGTCACATATCATGTGATCTCATCAACGACTCAGAAACAATAATATGATAAATAAATAATAATTCAAATAAGAGATTACCAAATGGACAAAGCAAAACAAGAGGAGACACGTGTGATAAAAAGTTGCTGCAGAGGTGACAGGATGTGTGACAAAAGAGCATTGACAAAGAAAATTAATTAATAAAAATAAAGCTAAAGTAAAGATTTAAACATATACTGCATGTGTTTAATTGTCAAAATATGACCATCCCCAAGTATAACAATATCTGTTTCAACATACAATTTCACATCAAGAATTTTGCAAAACAAATACATATTAATTTTACACACACACACACACACACACACACACACACACGCACGCACGCACGCACACACACACACACACACACATATAAGTGCATTTTTCATTTATATACTTATATATACATATTGTAGATTCATGCACACATTCATCAATGGATACAGGTATGCTTGCATACAGCTACACATTTATTCATACAAACATTCGTCTGTATATAAATATACATCCACATACATACATACATATACTCATATAATCATCCATACATATATAAAAATACACATAAAACTGCTTATGTATATACACTGAAGGATGGTGGATCAACAGTGATGTGTATGATAATGTGTACATATTTTTTGTATTTTGTCTTTCTTTTTCTTATTCTTCCTCCTCTTTTTGTTTTAAAAAATATTCTATTGTTTCAAGATTTGAATGTTTTTTTATATAATATTTTTAAAAGCTTCCCTCCCAAAAATGGTCCATTCAGTTATTTTTTCTGTAAAAAAAAAAAGAATTTTGTAAAAAAAATATGTTAAATAAAACCTAATCTAATGCTGAACCGTCTCCATAGTACTGCCTGACTTAGCTTTAGTTCCTGTCTTTGATCTGTTCAGAAGACAGCGGTGCCATCTAAAATCGATGACAAGAAAGACCATCTGACCACAAACCATTTCAGAAATTGGTCAACTACATTTTCTGATTCTGACACTGGCTGTGGCTGGAAAGAGGGAGACACTGCTAGACTCTACGAAGAATTACCAGGTAGGCCATCAAAAGTAAAAAAAAAAAAAACACACAAAAACCAAAAAATATAAATAATTAACAGTAATAATAATGATGATGATGATGATGATGATGAAATTTGAAAGCAAACAAACAAAAATAATAATATAATAAATAAATAATAATATAATGAAAAATTTTCATTTTATATTTTAACCAAAAACCAAAAATATCAAAAGAAGAAAGGAAATGAAATTCAATTTAGTGATAAAACGGAATATATAATAGTTGAAAGGAAATTAAAAATAGATGAATATTTCATTTATAAATCAATAAATATATATTTGTTAATTAATAATTTTTCTCCAGGTACATAATTTACCTGGAGAACAGTAATTAAATATCAATTATGAAAATAATTTCTACAAAAGAAATTATCGGTATATATATATATATATATATATATATATATATATATATATATATATATTATATATATATATATACATACACACACACACACACACACACACACACACACACACACACACACACACAAATAATATATATATATATATGTATGTATATATATATAGTTTTTTGGCTGGTGTTTGTAGTTCCTCTCCCATTATCCAATTTTATTTCAAACGGTTTAATATTATTTTTTTGTTTGTTGCATTTGTGTCAGTTGTTTTTTTAGCCCTTAACCAAATTTAATATCTTACTTTATATATACATACATACACACATGCACACATATATATGTATGCGTGTAGGTATGTATATATATATATATATATACGCACATGCACATACACACACACTCTCTCTCTCTCTGTATCTCACACACACATACACACACACACACACATACACACATAAACACATTCTCACATATATATGTGTGTGTACACACACATTTATATATTGTTATATTTGTTGGCAGAATCATGAGAACATCGTATAAAATGCCTTGTGCTAGTTAGTTCAGTACCTTAATGCTTTAGCTTAAATTTCCAGCCAAGATCAACTTTGTCTCTGATTCTTCTAGAATTGGTAAATTAAGCGCTAGTCAACTTCTGAGATCTATTAATTAATTCTCCCCCACCTTGCAATTTGTGGTCTTGTATCAGTGTAAAAGATCAACATTATATTATTCAATATATAATTGATTATTTGTTGGGTTCAATAAATATTATTCAAATTTTCACTCAGAAGAATTTCCTCTCAACTCATGAAATTAACATGTAAATGGCTGAGTATACCAAAGACACATGCATTCTTTAATATGTATCTCAAGCTGAATCAATGACATATGTTACGTAACAAAGTTGAACCTTTGAATTACAGATGCAGCTCAGAAAGAGAAAGAGGGAGAGATAGATAGAGAGAGAGAGAGAGAGAAAAAAAAAGGGAGAAAGAGAGAAGAGAAAAATTATGTAGTACTGGCCTGACACTTTATTTATTGCCCCTCACCCTTCCATCCCCTGAAAGGATGAAATGTAAAATTGATCACTGCAATGATAACAGCAAAAACTTAACTCGGGTCACAGAAGAGGTGGAATGAATACTGTAAAGCATTTAAAGCAATGCTCTCATGATTCTGCTAATTGATACTCTTAATTAAAATATAGGGCAGAAAACTGACAGAAGCAGTAGAGTTTCAGGCTTATGATGTTTAGTTATACATCTTCCTTTAGGTTCAGGGCTCAAATTCCATTGAGGCCAATTTTGCATTTGATTCTTTTAGGGACCGGTAAAATAAAGTACCAGTCATGTTGTGATGTTGGATCAGAGTTGAAGACAGTTCAGAGGATAAAATGTAACACGATTTGTTAAAGATATAATGTAAAAAAAAAACAAAAAAAAATAAGCTGAAACAGGAAACCCTTGGATGTCAGACTAAGAGATGACAAGGAGAAGCCCCTACAAAGCCAATACCTGCAAATGGATAAACAAAGAAATGGGTAAAGGAAATTCTAGAATTTGCTGAGAATCACAGAACTCAATGCTGCTTTTGAAGGTTTTTTTTTTGTTTTTTATTGCAGCACAAAAGTGAAGCTGCCCAATGAGAAATTATCAGAAACATAGAATAAAACGATACAATATGTAACTGTAGAATAAATGAAGTTTGGGAAGAAACAACTGATTATTTTCCTTGTATACCCAGAGGAGAATAAATCTACATGTGTGTGTGTATGTTTGTGTGTGTGTGTGTGTGTGTGTGTGTGTGTGTGTGTATACAAATATGTATGTATATGTGTATTGACAAAGCCCAGGGAGGCAGGAATGTTCAGCAATCATTCTTTCTACCAGTGCTGGACGATTTTTGCCTGTTGCTGGTGCAGTTTTATGCTTTAAAATACAGAGCTGAATAATCGAGCTGGAGCTTCATGAAATACTGACAGAAAAAGGATAACAGAAATATATGCAAGGAAAAAATCTTAGAGAATGACACAACGACCATACTCTGGGATAAGGCACCAATTACATACTTACAAGAGGATGAAGGAAATTTGACAAGGTACTGTTATGAAGGACTATCTGATCATGAAGTGTATCCTGATCAAAGTATCAATCCCAAGCTGACAATAATTTATCTCCAAATGAAGAAAGGAAACCATCAAAATATAAGATCTGGAAATAGAGATAACCATAATATTTTAAGAAATTAGTCCTTAGACTTTTCAGTGTTTTTGGAATGATTAATACTGTGGAAAATACAAATCCTTCAACTTTCATATAATGCATAGTAAGTAACCAAGTAAGTAAGTACTAACTTGAGTTCTTGGACTCATAGGGCTGGTTACCAGGGTTCTATGGCATAAAAGTGACCATGAGTCCATCATTCCTCCTGAACAGGACGTTAGTCCATTGAACAGTTACTCATTCACAACTGAGTAAACTGGAGCAATGTGAAATTAAGTGTCTTACTTAAAAACACAATTTACTGCCTTGCCATTAGGCCATATGCCTTCACTTAATGCAAATGCAACACATAGCAAATAACATTACCAGATAATGAAAAGTATTGTAACTGCTGTATGTGGAAGTCCACCTTGGGCATGGCTTTTATGGGGGCAACCATGTTTTGAGTCTGCCATATAAGCTTGCATAGGTTGTATAGGCCTGGGGTGGGTGGGGTGAAGTATGGGGGTAAAACTCAATGGGGTGATCCCCCAGACAACATGCACTCTAGCTATGTCACTGATTATGTAAGCATACATTATGTACAGCAGTGTTAATGTATGCAGAAAATACAAAAGCACAAATCCAAGGTGAACATATACAACATTGCCCTCGGTAATGCAGTGAAAGTACTCAATAAAACAGAACTACTTTTAATAATAATAATCACCATTATCATCACTACCATCACCATCTTCCCCATCGCCACCACCACTATCACCATCACCACCATTACCATCTTCACCACTGCTATCACTATCATCACCACTACCACCACCATCACTGCCACCACCTTCACTGCCACCATCGCCACCACCGCCACCACATACCACATACCACATACCACCATAATCACCACCACCACCACCACCACCACCACCACCACCACCAAATGTTTAGTGTAGTGGATTGGCAGAATCAGTGGAGCACTAGACGTAAATGCTTTGCGGTATTCAGTTGTCTTCCTTTACATTTTGAGTTCAAATCCCGCCTAGGCTGATGTTGCCTTTTATTTTTGTAAGAAATCGATAAACTAAAATTAAGCATCAAGTAATTGTGGGAGAGAAGGGGAGTGGGGTGGCAGTGGGAGCAAGTTTGAGTGATGATATAATTAACCATTCTCTTACTCCCCCCTTCCCACCACAGATCTTTTGGTCTTGTGCCTCTGTTAGAAATCATTATTATCATTTATTATTATTATTATTGTTCTTATTGTTGTTGCGTGCTTTCGCTGCAAAGTCTTAACTGTATCTTCAAACTTTCACTGCGTAATTAAATGCAGCTATGTATGCCTTAAGCATGTGCAGTGTCTCTGCTTTGTTTCCTTTATTGTGCAATTTGTATTGTATTAAAAGTATTGTATTAAAAGTCAGAAGAGTTATTATCTAAATATTGTGTTGTGTTGTGTTGTGTTGTTGTATACATTCTAGGCCCTTTGTTAAGAGATTGGTTTGCAGCCCCCCCCCCC
>NC_068994.1:32149396-32151500 GCF_001194135.2 Octopus bimaculoides
CCCCCCTTTTTTTTTTTAATAATTCCTAAGGCACCTACTTTTACAAAAATTGTTTCTGTTTTCAATCCCCACATTCCAGATCTTTCTATTTGGATAGTTTCTCCATTTATTATTTATTCCAGAGATATATTATCATCATCTGTTTGGAAATGACACAAGGATTTTGGAGAAGTTTTACTTGATGCTACTTTGACAATAATGCCCATGAAATATTCCTTAATCTACTTGTCTCTGTGAATCATGGCATCTGGTTATTTTGTCTTTGCATAAATATTCTTTGTGCTGTGTATTTCAACCATCTCTTGTCTGTTAGTAATCCATAATAACTGGCTTTGTTTCCAGTGAATGAAACATCAAACTCTGTCAGGCTTATGTAAATACTCTGCTTTGAATAAATCTAGGCCGCTAGAAGCAATGTCACTAATTGTTTCTCAGTAACTTCCACATATTTTGCATACAATATTTGATTGCATAAAGGCTGTGTGGGCATGTCAGATGCATCTCAATTTTAGCAGTGCATATTCAAGAACGAAATTTCCAGTGCATTAAAACATGTAATATTTAAAACAGTGTAACAGTACATTACAAAACATAACAAAAGTACCTTAGCTGTAAAAAAATATTGCTGAGTATAAAAAATGAATATTATCATGGAGCCAGGCTATAAAGTGGCAAGCTGGTAGAATTTTAACTGCGCCAGGCAAAATGCTTAGTGGCATTTCATCTGTTTTTGTGCTCTGAGTTCAAATTCTGCTGGGGTTGACTTTGCCTTTCATCCTCTTGAGGTTGATAAAATAAGTATTTGACTTACTCTCCTCCTCAAATTGCTGGCTTTGTGCCAAAATTCAACATCAATATTATGGAGTCAGACTAGGTATAAGAGATGGTGTGGATTAAAAAACATCTGGGACAAAATTAGTTCATTGGAGGCTCAACTTCACATATAGGATCCAGGGTGATTTTTTTGAGACATTTTTAAGGAGAGAAAGTGCATCTTATATACCATCAAATATGGTAATCTACTTCTTTATAATAGTCTACTGGGAAATCTTTAGACTTTGATGTCATCAGAAACCCTTGATTCCAGAGCTGAATCCTGAAATTCTTAGCCATTGCAGATAAAAATCTACTACTACTTTGATCAGTCTTGTCTGTTATTAGCCATACAAAGGGGTTTTCTAGCCAATGTTTTAGTATGGCATTTTGTAAACCTGATTTTAATGTATGTCTTCAGTTTATTAATACTTTCTCCAGTTGATTCTTCATCTTCTTCCTAGTTATCTCAAAGCTTCTGTTTTAATGTTTGCTGGCCACACCCAACATTGAAAATGTCTTTGTTTGTTGTTATATTGTTTTACACTTTTTCTGAGTTCAGTCATTGAACAGCAGCCATGTTGGTGCAATATCTTTGAGGGTTTCTTTTTAGTCGATCACATTGATCCCACTACTTAATTCCTTTTGGTGCTTATTTTACTGATCTTTATCAAATTGCTAAGTTAAGCTTTAATTTTTACATCCATGGATGTAAATATATACACCAGTTTAAACTACTAGACATAAATGGAGACACAGACATATATACAAATACTCACACATATGCATGCGCACTGTGCACACACACACACGCACGCACAGAGAAGAGGTGTAAACATTAGTGTATGCAGTAGAAAAATACAAGTACTTAATACTGTAAGTGAAGTTAATAATTTCTTGGAAGCTGAAACTTCACAAATTGTTTCTCTGATTTTCTCATTGGTGATCTTCAGACAATTATGAAAAGTAAGGACTTCATGACTTCATGGTTCTTCACCATTTATTTGTCATCATTTTTTTTTTTAATTATTTTTTTTTTTACTAAATAGTGGAGGTGCAATGGCCCAGTGGTTAGGGCAGCAGACTCGCGGTTGTATGATCGCGGTTTCGATTCCCAGACCGGGCGTTGTGAGTGTTTATTGAGCGAAAACACCTAAAGCTCCACGAGGCTCCGGCAGGGGATGGTGGCGAACCCTGCTGTACTCTTACACCACAACTTTCTCTCACTCTTTCTTCCTGTTTCTGTTGTGCCTGTAATTCAAAGGGCCATCCTTGTCACACTGTGTCACGC
>NC_068994.1:32152231-32153138 GCF_001194135.2 Octopus bimaculoides
TGCATTTTTGGCACATATGAACTGTTTACATTAGTTTTGTAAACCAACAGTGGATATTTTATAACAATTTTCTCATTGAAGAAGGCCTTTACCTCACTGCATTTTTGGCACATATGAACTGTTTACATTAGTTTTGTAAACCAACAGTGGATATTTTATAACAATTTTCTTTCTGCAGTACTTGGCTGTGTAGTACTCACAATTTCAAGATCATGATTTTGATATCCGTTCCAGGCAGTGTGTTGTGTTCTTGAACAAAACATTTCATTTTGCGTAACCCCACTCTACTCAACTGTAAATAAGTAACTCCACAATTGACTGGCTTCCTGTTTAGGGGGGAATGTTTTGATTCCAGCTGCTTATATACTATGGCAACTGAGTAAAACCAGCCCTATAAATCCATGACTTGAGACAGTAATATCAAGGAGTTCATGATGACGATAGTGATGATGAAGGGGTTCTTATATTATTGTGTCTATGGTAAATATAAATTCTCTCTCTTTTACTCTTTTACTTGTTTCAGTCATTTGACTGTGGCCATGCTGGAGCACCACCTTTAGTCGAGTAAATCGACCCCAGGACTTATTCTTTGTAAGCCTAGTACTTATTTTTTCGGTCCCTTTTGCCAAACCGCTAAGTTATGGGGACGTAAACACACCACCATCGGTTGTTAAGCGATGTTGGGGGGACAAACACAGACACACACACACACAGACATACACACATATATATACATATATCTGACAGGCTCCTTTCAGTTTCCATCTACCAAATCCACTCACAAGGCTTTGGTTGGCCCGAGGCTATAGTAGAAGACACTTGCCCAAGGTGCCACGCAGTGGGAATGAACCCAGAACCATGTGGTTGGTAAGCAAGCTACTTACCACACAGCCACTTCTGCACCATT
>NC_068994.1:32153167-32154443 GCF_001194135.2 Octopus bimaculoides
AAATTCTCTCTCTTTTACTCTTTTACTTGTTTCAGTCATTTGACTGTGGCCATGCTGGAGCACCACCTTTAGTCGAGTAAATCGACCCCAGGACTTATTCTTTGTAAGCCTAGTACTTATTCTTTCGGTCCCTTTTGCCAAACCGCTAAGTTATGGGGACGTAAACACACCACCATCGGTTGTTAAGCGATGTTGGGGGGACAAACACAGACACACACACACACAGACATACACACATATATATACATATATCTGACAGGCTCCTTTCAGTTTCCATCTACCAAATCCACTCACAAGGCTTTGGTTGGCCCGAGGCTATAGTAGAAGACACTTGCCCAAGGTGCCACGCAGTGGGAATGAACCCAGAACCATGTGGTTGGTAAGCAAGCTACTTACCACACAGCCACTTCTGCACCATTTTTTGTTTGTTTTTGACTGGTTCATTTACAATTTTCCTTGTTTTTTCCTATTTCTTTTTCTTAATCCATTTAGCTTCCAGTTGAGACTATCATAATTGAAATGCAATACGGAAACAGCTGGGATTCTGATACTTAACATCTTATCATTAGCATTCTGTTTTGTTTTTAAGTATTAATTGAGTACATCATTAATATTCCTTTGTAGTATTTTCTTTCATTTAAGTGTATTTGTACGCTGTCTAGTTAATTAATTCTTAAGTATTTGTAAGTCTGTATTTGGTCTAATTATCTTTGTTTTTATTTTTTTTATCAATCATGATACTGCTGTTTTTTTTATTTATAATTATTGTTATTGATTTTTCTTTTTCTTTCATTAAGATGATTTGACCAACTAACAAAATTTCATACTAGTTTCTCTACTGAATCTGTGTGCCATATCTAAGAAGGCTTCCTGCTGTTTTATAGTCTTTTCTGCATACAACTTGAGGTCTTCAGTATAGAGTTAATGGTTGATTGTCATGCCATAGCATGGAAGTCTATTTCCAGTTTGGTTTAGAATATTACTTAAAGGTCTTAGCTCCAAAGAGAAAATAAGTGGAGATATAGATAGATAGAAAGATATACATATACAAAAGTGTGTGTGTGAGTCTGTGTGTGTGTGTGTGTGTGTGTGTGTATATATATATATATATATATATATATATATACATGCATGTACATATACGTATGTATTTGTGTGAATATATATATGTATATATATACATGCATGTACATATATATAGGTATATATATGTTTACATATATATATATACATGTGTGTGTGTATATATATATGTATATATATATATATATATATA
>NC_068994.1:32155219-32160768 GCF_001194135.2 Octopus bimaculoides
TCTCAGGGATATTCAGCGTGACACAGTGTGTCAAGGCTGACCCTTTGAATTACAGGCACAACAGAAACAGGAAGTAAGAGTGAGACAAAGTTGTGGTGAAAGAGTACAGCAGGGTTCGCCACCATCCCCTGCCGGAGCCTCGTAGAGCCTTAGGTGTTTTCGCTCAATAAACACTCACAATGCCCTGTCTGGGAATCGAAACCGCGATCCTATGACCACAAATCCGCTGCCCTAACCACTGGGCCATTGCACCTCCACATTAATGGCAATAGACACTATGAAAAACCGTTGAATAAAAGGGAAGTTACTCTAATATGTAGGAAAAAAGAAAAAGATAAAAAAAAAGACAAAAGATAAAAATATATATTCTCATACATACACACATATCCATACATACACGCACACATGTATGTATATATATATATATATGTATATGTGCACACAACTTCATCCTCATATACACATAGGTGTCTGCATACATACATATATATTTAGACATTTATACATATATATATATATACGTATATATATACACAGGTATACACTCACACTCCTGCATGTATTATATACAATGGGCTTTTTTCAGTTTCCATCTACCAAATCCACTTACAAGGCTTTAGTTGGCTAAAGTAGAAAACACTTGCCCAAGGTGCCAGACAGTGGGACTGAACCCAGAAGCATGCGGTTGAGAAGCAAGCTACTTACCATACAGTCACACCTACATGCATATGTACATACATACATATATACACACGCATACACACACACACACACACACACACACACACACACACACACACACACATATATATACATATAGAGAGAAGCAGAGAGGTTGGGAGAGAGAGAGTGTGTGTGTGTGTGTCCTTAAGACTGTTCCTCTTCTGATAAGACTTGTTTTACTTCCACCTCCTCTTTACAACTGGCTTTCAGTTACTCATGGAGAAGATGCAAGACAAATTCTTCCAGTTGAGCAGGAGACACCTAGAGAGTAGACAGTGAATGAGATGGTTGTATAATATCCATAATTTCAGTTGGTCATTCTTGGAGATCCAGCAAGAAAGTGTAATGATATTTGCTTCTTATAGAATTCTGTGGAAGAGATGTCTAAGGACTCTACCCCCAACAACCCTCTCAGGAATAGTGGCCAATGAAAATAGACAGATGGATGGATGTTTGAATATATTTGTTTGTTATTCATGAAATCTCACTCATGGATAATTTTGTATAATCTACAAGTGGGGAACACTTTCAGAAACTTTCTTCAGTTATAGCCTTGTTGACAACTAACAGATGATTTTTATTTCAATATCATTAACTTCAGCATTCATCCCGTTCTTCTAATAATATCTGAGTATTTATGCTATAGTTCAGGTTGAGACTATATATATGTATATATATATTGGGTTGGTGCATGATTATTGCAGCTTTTTTTCACCAAATTTTATTCAACAAAAACAATAACAACATGTAACAAAAACATCTTTAAATGATTATTCTGGAGCATATTCACCATCTACTCCAGTTACTGCTTCTCATTTGCTTGGCAGACGGTCAGACCGTCATTTAAAGATGATCTTGTTAAATATTGTTATTGTTTTTGTTGAATAAGATTTGTTGAAAAAAAAGTCGCAATAATTATGCACCAACCAAATATATATATATAAACAACAGTAGCAATCGTCCCTTCCAGGACAGCCACATTATGTTGGCAAATAGCCTTTACTTTTATATATATATATATATATATACGCTGTAGATAGTCTGAGTATGAGACATTTTGGCCTGGCTGTTTTGGTGCTGCCTCTTTAGCATTGTTGATTCAGCACTGACTTATTTGACATAAGACATTCTAATGTTTTTCTTATCCTCTCCTCTTCTTACACTCCCTCTCCTCCTTCTTTCTATTTATGTGTGTGTGACCATATTTGTCTTTATGTCTCTGAGGAGAGGGAAACTATTTTTGTCAATTGAATTCAATCAATAAATTGTAATGTCTCCTTCTTTCTCTCTTTCTCATTCTTTCTTGCGAACCATGTTATGCTTGTCACAGATTCATCTGGGATAACACGGGTTGGTGATCAGTAAAAACCTCTGCTTGGGCTATAAAACCACGCTCCAATGATCACCCATAATGCTCAGCTATCCAGAATGCACTGGCTATCACTAGTGCTTACACAACTGAGCTGCCAGGCTTCATATTTTTCATACAGATTCACATACTTGTATCCATCAATATGGGACCAGTGAACAGAAAAGAAAAAATACGAAGGTGCCAGTTCATAACAAAGGATGCAGGCGAATGTGTTCTCTATAGGAAATGCTTAAGATAGTCAGGAAAATTTGTAATGGTGGAAGCTTTGCAGCAGCAAGCCACAAATATGCTATCACTGAATCTACCTTTCATTCCATTTACAAAGCGCATGGAGATGATTCATTTATTACAGATTCACTTATCACTGATTCATTTATCATGTTGGTTTTGGAACCAAAACCCCACGATAACCGAGGATAGATGTATTAGATGCTAATGAATTTACTTCTTGCAATCTGCCATTTTGCACACTCCATTTTCTATTGTACTTCTGTTGCAAATTTGAAGTATACATTCCCATTTTTAACTTTTCACTGAATATTACAGTTTGTGTTTTTGTCATTTGTCATATTTCATCAAGTGTTGGTTTGACTTGTGTCTCTGAAGTATTGTAGTAGTTGTTGATGTTGTTGTTGTTGTTGTTGTTTAGCTCTTTGGTCAGTCCTGGTTGAGCAGGTCTGCAATCAAATGTCTCATTTGGACCCTGACAATCCTAGTATTATAATTGGTATGTGGAACTATCTTTTGTCTTTTACTTGTTTCGCTCATTAGACTGCGACCATGCTGGGGCATTGCCTTGAGTAATTGTTAGTTGAATGAATTGGCCTTGGTACTTATTCTTTTTAAAGCCTAGTACTTATTCTATCAGTCACTTTTGCTGAACCACTAGGTTACAGGGACTTAAACACACCAACACCAGTTGTCAAGTGGTAACGAGGGACAAACACACACACACAGATGGACACAGACATAGACACACAGAGGCAGACACAGATATAAACACCCACAGACACAGAGACAGACACAGACACACACACACATACACACACACACACACACACACAAACACACATAGGACAGGTTTCTTTCAGTTTCTGTCAACCAAATTTAATCACAAGGCTTTGGTTAGCCCAAAGCTATAGTAGAAGACATTTGCCTAAGGTGCCATGTAGTGGGACTGAACCTGGAACCATGTGATTTGGAAGCAAACTTATTACCACACAGCCACAATGTCTTGTTTTTTTCTTATTTAACCCTTGGCCTATCCAGAGTATTTTCATAAGTTTGTTCTAAACATCCATGTTTCTTTTCAGGCTTTTAAGTAGTACATATTTCAACATGCTCTGAGTAATACAAATGTTTCTTTCCACAAGTCCCAAATTACTCTGGAGATTAAAAAAAAAACTGGGAACATGTATCATACATGAAGCAAGGGCACCAAAGAAATATGTCCTGTGTTTCACATGTAATACTCAGAACAAGCAAAGGGTCAAGGTGTTACCATGGTGATTTGTGTAAGGTTTCTAACGAATTGAGCTACTTCATAGACTCTACTTTATTTTTATATGAAATGAAAAGTGAGCCTTGCTGGGATTTGAAACAGAGAAACAAATGATTTCACACAGCAATAAAAAAGGTTTCTAATACATTAGAAATAAGAATATTGATTTCTAAAGTAGACTCACTTCCATGATTATTGGTTGAGAGGTTAGTTAATTAGATTTACCCTAGTACTTGACTGGTATTTACTTAATTTTGTGAAGCCCAGAAGGATAAAAGACGAAGTTGACCTTGGTGAGATTTTAAACTCAGAAATGTAAATGAGTTTTCAATGTAAACAACATGGTGGAGATAATAACATTGACGATGATGATGATGATAGTGATGATGATGATGATAGTGATGGTGATGGTGATGACTTTTATGACAATGACAACGACGATAATGATGATGTTAATGATGATGATGATAATGATGATGACGATGAGGTAATGATGAGGATGATAATGATGGTGGTGATGCTGATGGTGATGATGATAGATGATGATGATGTTGATGATGAAGGTGATGATGATGATGATGACAGTGATGATGATGATTATGATGGTGGAGATGATGATAGTGATAATGATGATGGTGATAATGGTGATGATGATGGTGAGGTTGATGACTTTTATGACAATGACAATGATGATGATGATGATGTTAATGATCATGGTGATAAAGATGATGATGAGGTAATAATGAAGATGATACTGATGGTAGTGATGATGATGGTGATGATGACAGATGATGATGATGACAGATGATGATGATGATGATGATGATGCTGATGATGAAGATGATGATTATGATGGTGGTGATGATGATGGTGATAATGATGATGGTGATGGTGATGATGATGATAGTGATGACAACGATCATGACGGCGACAATGAAGATGGCAATGATGAAGTTGATGATGATGATGACGATGTTTATGATAATGACAACAACGATGCTGACGAAGAAGGTGAATGAGAATAGGAAGAAAACGCTGCGGATTCCGTCAACACTTGCTCTTCCTTAACCACAATCTTCTGCAATAATTTCATTTGTTAGCAATAGAATATATAGCCTGAACTCAACTGCACCCCCGCTCTCCTTTCAGACACACACACACACACAAACATACAAACATAAAAAAAAAACAACATGAAAACAACAGAAAATGCCGAAACAAACCCCACCAACGGACCTACGGAGGGTGATGGGGATGACGGAAGGGGTGAAGTGTTTGTTGAAGAATGGAAATAATAAAAGGAAATTATAAGAAATAAATTCAAGTAAAGGTCTTCTCTGAAATAACCTCTATTCTTTGTTTCCAATAAACATAATAGAATTTTTCCTTAATTTACCGAAATTGCTGCAAGACTTTTCCTTCCTTTATCAACTGTTCACTGCTTGAAGGGGGACTGGCTCTTGTGAGAAATGCTTTCCCCTCCTGTCCACCCCCATCTCTCCTGTTTTCCTCCTCTCTTTCTCTCTCTCTATATATGTATACATATATGTTCTGAGTGAGTGTGTATGTTTATAAAGTATGTATATAGATAATATACATATGTGTGTAAATGTATATATAATATATATATATGTGCATACATGTATATATATGTGTGTGTATAATATATATAGGTATATATATATATATGTGTATATATATATATATGTGTGTGTGTGTGTATAATATATATATATGTATATATATATATAATATATGTGTATATATATATGTGTGTGAGTGTGTGTGTGTATAATATATATATGTATATGTATATAATATATGTGTATATATATATATGTGTGTATAATATAAATGTGTATATATATATATATATATGTGTGTATAATATAAATGTGTATATATATAATATATATATGTGTATATATAATATGTGTGTGTGTGTGTGTGTGT
>NC_068994.1:32161430-32163039 GCF_001194135.2 Octopus bimaculoides
CCACCACCACCACCACCACCACCACCACCACCACCACCACCACCAGCTGTTCCCAAAGACAAGAGGAAAGGGAGAGGGGATGGGAAGGCAGGGTGGAGGAGGAGAGAGAGAGAGGAGATGAAGAAGAATCTACCCCAGTATTTGACTGGTACTGTACTTATTTACCCAGAAGGATGAAAAGCAGAAATCAGAATGTTTTATCCTTTATCTTTTACTTGTTTCAGTCATTAAACTGTGGCCATGCTGGGGCACCGTCTCCAAGAATTTTTTCATCGAGTCAATTGACCCCAGTACTTTTTTTTTATTTTTTGAAACCTGGGTTTCTATCAATCTCTTTTGCTGAAGCGCTTAGTTATGGGGATTTAAACATACCAACACCAGTTGTCAAGCAGTGGTGAGGGACAAAGACAGACACAAGACACCCACATATACACACACATATGCACACACACTTACACACGAACACACACACATATATATATATAATGAGCTTCTCTCAGTTTTCGTCTACCAAATCTACTCACAAGGATTTGGTCAGCCTGAAGCTATATTAGAAAACACTTGCCCAAGGTACCATGCAGTGGGACTGAACCCGGAACCATGTGGTTGGGAAGCAAGCTTCTTACCACACAGCCACACCTGTAATGGAATGTATGAGTATGTCTGAGTAAAGCTGCCGGAACATAAGGCACAAGCATGGCAATGAGGTTAAAATGCTTGCTTAGTAACCATGTGGTTTTGGGTTCAGTCTCATTGTATACCACTTTGGGCAAGCATTTTCTGCTGTAGCTCCTGGGTTAACCAATACTTTGTGAGTGAACTTGATTGAGAGAAACTGTGCAGAAGCTTACCATATATGTCTGTTTGTGTGTGCTTGCGTGTGTGTGTGTGTGTGTGTGTGTGTGTGTGTGTGTGTGTGTGTATCTTTGTGTTTCTCCCCATGTCTTTGCTTGACAACTGGTTTTGGTTTGCTTACATTGCTATGACTTAGCAGTTCTGTCTAAATAACGGATAGAATAACTACCAAGCTTAAAAATAAGCCCTGCAATCAATTTGTTCAGCCAAAATACTTCTAGATGGTGCTCCAGCATGGCCACAGTCCAATAACTGAAATGAGTAAAACACAAAAAATAAAAGAGCTGGGGGAAACTTTCTATTGTTGGTTTTCTCTTCTTTTAGGGCAGATTTGAGGGTTAAGCAACAACATCAATAACAAAAACAACAGCAAGACCAACAGTAACATCAACGATGTTTATATATCATTATAAATAATGTAAATTAATTAATTGTGTTACGATTATTGAGTAAATAATTTGTTTTTATCTCTATGTGAAATGTTATTGAGAACAATACATAGCTTCAGAGTTGTAGTGAAATTTTTGATCAGAACTGTGTGTATGAATGAATGGTTGTTTGTGTGTGTGTGTGTGTGTGTGTGTGTGTGTGTGTGTGCGTGCGTGTATGTGTGTGTGTGTGCATATGATATGTGTGTGTGTGCATATGATATATATATATCAATGCTCAACCCATGCCAGCATGAAATATGAGAGTTAAATGATAATGATATATATATATATCCCAGTCACATGATTCCAGGTTCAGTCCCACT
>NC_068994.1:32163262-32165767 GCF_001194135.2 Octopus bimaculoides
TATATATATATATATATGTGTGTGTGTGTGTGTGTGTGTGTGTATGTGTGTGTGTGTGTGTGTGTGTGTGTTTGTGTATCTGGGTTTGACAACCGATGTTAGTGTGCTTACATCCCCATAACTTAGTGGTACAGCAGAAGAGACCGATAGAATAAGTACTCGGCTTACTACGAATAAGTCCTGGGGTCGATTTGCTTGACTAAAAGAGGTGCTCCAGTATGGCCTTATTCAAATAACTGAAACAAATAAAAGGCAAAAGATAAGAGACATACATGCACTTAGATATATATATTCAGATACATACATACCTATAAGAGAATATATATATAAATCAGAAACATAAACATATGCCAATCTACATGTGTGTGTGTATGTGTGTGTGGTATGTATGTGTATATGAACTACAGCATTGCAGATGTACATGACATGATCAAGAGATGCATAAGGCTGGTAACAGGATATGAACCATTGCTCCTTCTGGTTCCTTCAATGTCTTGATCAGCCAGTGCTTTTTCTAAAAGATACAACTTAAAGAGGAAAAACAAAAAGAAAAAAAGCAACCAGAAAACAAGGACAAAAGAAGAATTGTTGGAAGAAAAATGTATAAAGCATAAAAATGAGTTATTCCTCTCCAAAATATATTTAATCAGACCATCACAAGGGAGAAAAAAAAAAGTGAAATGTGAAAATCTTTCTAAAAATTTGTATGAAACTTGGTACATTATGGCTGCCATTTTGCTATTGCTGGTAAGAAAATATCTGACATGAACTTGTCTTGTTCTAAGTAAGACAGGTGTATAGAATTTAATTTATTTTTGCAGGATGACAAGGAAACAAGTTAGACAAGAATAGAGACGGAATGGATTTATGTTGGCTTTTCTTTGTCAGTTTCCTAAAAGAAATGCTAGCTTTCTTTAGATTTACATATGACAGATCTCAAATTGTAACCAGAGTAGGAAAAGAGTAATGGTAGTTAAATCTAATTGTATATAGTCAAACATATGTACACACACATACTGTGAGGGTATATATACATATATGTGCGTGTGTGTGTGTGTGTGTGTGTGTAAGTGTGTGTGTGTGTGTATGTGTGTAAGTGTGTAAGTGTGTGTATATATATATATATATATATATGAATTGACATTTTTTACAAATATACACATCTACTTACCTACCTTTCCTGCCTACCTACCTACCTACCTATCTACCTACGTACTTACCTACTTACCACCAATCTATCTATCTATCTATCTATCTATCTATCTATCTATCTATCTTCATATACGTACATATATACATACACACAAACACTCACACACACATTCAAATTTTGTGTTAGAAGCAAGCTGTAATTATTGATGTCACATACTTTATGTGTGTGTGTGTGTTGCTAAACATTTTTAGCTGTGATATTTCATCCAGGGAAGGTCCCATTAAAGATTCAGAGTGTTAAAAAAACACAGTATACTTCAAAGCCAGGCAAAATAAATTGAGCTGGAAGTGAACGAGAATGACAAATACTGATATTTTGCAGTTATTTCTGCTCATCAGTGCCATACACTCGATTTTCCCTTGAAATGAATTTGAATTGCAGAGGCCCAGCATTTAAATTCATTGCAAGGGTGATTTGAATATATGGCACTGGTGAGCAGAAACAACTGAATTCTCAATATCTGTCATTCTTGCTCACCTCTGGAGTGGTTTGTTTTTGCCTCTGAATTTCTAAAAGAACCTTCCCAAGACAAAAATAGCTCAGCTTAAAAGTGTTCAACAACACACAAATTAAGTGTGTGACACTGATAAAGTTTGCATTACATAGCTGCTTCTGACACAGAATTGAATTTTGTTTTATTGTGTAGCAGTGTTCACATCAGTAGACAGATTTTATGCAGTCTGTATGTTTGTATCATGCATTGAGTACTAGATTTGAAAGTAGTCCAGTTTGACTCAACCAAATTCAGCAAAGATAATATATATATATATATCTGGCACTTCATCAGTTATGACAATGAGGGTTCCATTCCAGTTGGTCTAATCAATGGAACAGCCTGCTCATGAAATTAATGTCCAAGTGGCTGAGCATTCCACAGATACATGTACCCTTAATGTAGTTCTCTAGGAGATTCAGCATGACACAAAATACTCATTTTTACTAGCTGAATGGATTGAAGCAATGTGAAATAAAGTGTCTTGCTTAAGGACACAACATGCCACTGGGAATCGAACTTACAACTTTACGATTGCGAGCCAAATATCCTAACTATTAAGCCACATGCCTTCACTAAACGTAAAGATGGACGAAATGCTGCAATGCATTTTGTCCAGCACACTGCCTTATATATATATATAATGTATGTATGTATGCATGTATGTATGTATGTTTGTATATACATATATATATATATATATATGTATGTATGTATGTATATATATGTATATATATATATCTATATATATACACGTATATGTATGAATGTATACAAGGATACATACATATACATATAT
>NC_068994.1:32166264-32167787 GCF_001194135.2 Octopus bimaculoides
TATATATATATATACATACACACACACACACACACACACACACACACACATACTCACATACTATAAGTACACATGCACTATATACACACACATCTATACAGACACAAACAACACATACACACACACACACACACACACACACATAAATGGCTTAAACTGATGGTCTATTCAATTTTCTGTTTGAAATGACAGAAATCATATGATTTAGATGCAGTGTTATATGTTTTTCCACAAACAATTTAGAAGTTAAATATATTTATTTGCTTGTAATAAATTGGATAAAAGTTGCACAAATGGGCACACAAACACACATACATGTACATAAGCAATTATTGATGTGCACAGATATATACATGCAGTCAATTTCATATACAGATAGGCTTATCTTAATACTTATGAATACATACATACAAGTATATATACATTCATATTTACTTTCATTCATTCATACATACATACACACATACATATACATACATCCTTGTGAAAGGATTTGGTAGATGGAAGCTGAAAGAAGCCCATCATATATGTGAATAAATATATAAGTGTGTGTGTGTGTATGTGTGATTATGTTTTAATATCTCTTAACCACCAAGTGTCGAAGTGCATCTCTTGACTAAGTTTGCATACATGGGGCTGATAACATCATAAAACTTGGAAGGTAGCTCCTTGAGAAATGCTGTTTATCTGATAACCAAGAGTACATGCCCAAAGAATTTGCATGACTCTATTGCAATGTATCATTAGATGAAAGGATGAGCCTATTTGAGCAGAAGACTATGCATGGATATGTTAGTAGAAAGCTCTGTGATGATAGTAACATCGAACATCAAAGCAGTTTATCATGGACCAATGGCCAGATTACTACCTCCCACTTTGAAGGGTATGCGTTTGCAATTCAGGGACAAAAAATATCAACCAAGTACCTGATTCACGAAAGGGATAGAGATGCAGGTAAAGCCGTAAAGTGTAACAACTGATGTAGACTTTGTGGAGTTCACACTGATGATATCACCCACATCATAAGCAGTTGTCCGAAAATGTCCGAAAATGTCATCATGGTATTATTTACTGATGAGACATGACGTTGTCGCTAAGACACTCTATAATGAAATCCATCAGACGGATAATCCCAAGAACAAAGAAATAAGAACCCACAATATGGTAGAAGCCATAACACTCATAATAAAACGGAATACTGGTGGAATGTACCAGTGAAGACCTCAATAAAATGTAAGCACAACAGACCTGATATAATGATTTGGGATAGAGAAGAGAAACTGTGCACAGTTGTGGAAATTAGGTACCCAGCAGATGTTAACATAAAGCTGAAGATCAGTGAAAAAGAGAACACCTATGCTGAGCTATTGAGAAATCTGCAGTTACTCTATCCAGATTACAAGTTCAGGTTTATACCTGTAATTATTGGAGCCCTGGGATATGTAACACACTGCCTAAATACCAATCTTGAGAAAATAGGCTTCTCAAAACCAGAAAGGAGAAAGCTAATTCGAAGACTACAA
>NC_068994.1:32169766-32170796 GCF_001194135.2 Octopus bimaculoides
TTTTCTCTATGTCATCAGAGTGTAAATACCGTTACAAATCTTATGAGTGAATTATAGTCAGTCTGATGCTGTAAAAGGTTATCTTATCAATGCCTGACCAATTCCATCTTCCATACTTTATACACTTCTTTAACAAAATGATTTCCATATATTTTCTTTGTTAGGCTCTGGCTTGTTGGTTGGTTGGTCGGTCGGTTGGTTTGTGCGTGTGTGTGTGCGTTTAAGTGTGTGTATGTGTGTGTATACATATATATATATATGTTCATGTGTGTGCATGTGTATATATATATATATGTATGTATATATATTTATGTTTACATGTGTACACACACACACACACACACAGAGCCTATGGACATGTGGTCCCTTGCAGCCCTAAGGGTTCTTTAACTCTTATTTCTGATAATGTAGGTGCTACCCTGCACTGTTAGTCACAAAAAGTAACAACTGAATTTTTCCTTTCTGGTTTTATAGTGTGTATAACTGCCTTCATTATTTTATGCATATATATATATAGATATATATATATATATATATATACTCTCTCTTTTACTCTTTTACTTGTTTCAGTCATTTGACTGCGGCCATGCTGGGGCACCACCTTTAGTCGAGCAAATCAACTCCGGGACTTATTCTTTGTAAACCCAGTACTTATTCTATCGGTCTCTTATGCCGAACTGCTAAGTGACGGGGACATAAATACACCAGCATCGGTTGTCAAGCAATGCTAGGGGGACAAACACAGACACCCAAACACACACACACGCACACACACACACACATATATATATATATATATATATATGCGACGGGCTCCTTTCAGTTTCTGTCTGCCAAATACACTCACAAGGCTATGGTTGGCCTGAAGCTATAATAGAAGACACTTGCCCAAGATGCCATGCAGAGGGACTGAACCTGGAACCATGTGGTTGGTAAGTAAGCTACTTACCACACAACCACTCCTGCACCTATATATACATACATACATACATACATACATACATACATACATGCATGTATGTATGTATGT
>NC_068994.1:32170806-32178306 GCF_001194135.2 Octopus bimaculoides
TATATATATATATATATATATATATATATATATTTATATATCATCAGTCTATGTGTCTGCTTTCCATGCAGGCATTGGTTGGACAGTTTGATAGGAAACTGGTTGCTTCAAACTCCAGTGTCATCTTTGACAGGGTTTCTATGGCTGGATGGCATTCCTAATGCCAACCACTTAACAAGGTGTACTAAATGCTACACTGTGTGTGTATATATATGTTATATAAATATATTAAGATTATTATTAATAAAAGTAGTAATATAAGTGGCTAGCAAGCATAAAATAACCAAAAAGGTAAATTATTAATTTATAATCAGGATACAAGATAGTACAGAGCATTGCTAGAAATAGGAGTAAATGGGTCAAGAGACACAGTAAATCATTTATATACACACTGGTGAGTTCGAGGAAATGAGTATATAAAAAGCCACCTCACCAATAGTGAGTAAAAATCGCAAATGAGTTGCTGATGTACTCATATCATGTGTTTTTGGATCCTGTGATAAACAATTAGTCTTCATCAGTGAGTATTACTGCCGAGGGCTAAAATAATACTCACTGATGAAGACTAAGTGTTTATCACAGAGTCGGAAACCATGTGATATGAGTACATCTGCAACTCATTTGTGATTTTTACTCACTATTGGTGAGATGGCTTTTTATATAATCATTTCCTCGAATTCACCAATGTGTATATAAATGAATTAGTGTGGTTTTTGAGCCACTTGACTCTTATTTCTAGCAATGCTATATACTATATTTTATATATAAATGCATTACAACAGAAAATGGACAAAAAAAAACAACAAAAAAAACAAAACATTTGGCACCATTCAAGAACATTTAATTTAATTTATAATTTATAATATATACAAAGTGCAAAATAGTTTTGATAAATACATAAAGTCTCTTACAGCTCTTTCTAGAATAACTAAGCATGTGAATCATATGTTATTGAATAAAGAATTCCATGTAAACCAAATATTTCATCATCAGAGAGAGAGAGAGAGAGAGAGAGAGAGAGAGAAAAGTATGTATAGAAATGTAGAATATTCTCAATCAAGGATATTATTAGTTACCAGTTCTTGGAGAAACCAAGAATTTTCAGGGGGAAAGATAGAAGTGTTTGGTATATCCATGATTGAAGAGTTAATAAAATCCTTGATAAAAGATAATGTCAGTTAGCTGTTCAATAGGTAAAGTTTCTAGGATAATCCCTGGGAAAGGATAATGGAAGTTACCAATTCCATCTCTGAATAGAAAGTTTCTCCAAGAACTGGTAACTATTAATATCCTTGATTGAGAATATTCTATATTTTCCTTTTCTCTCTTTCTGATGATGGAATACTTAGCTGATGTGGAATTCTTTACTCAGTAACATATGATTCACATACTTGGATATTCTAGAAATGGCTGTAAGAGATTTTATATATTCATCACAACTACTCTGCACTATGTTTATATTAAAAGTTATAAATTAAATATTCTTGAATGGTGCCAGAGGTTTTACATGTTCATTGTCTGCTATAATGTGTATCTACCCACTTAATGATGAACGACTTCTAACCACCTTTGATAAGAAATTTAAGCACCACATTTTCCAGTTGCATCTCAAACCAGGGTTTGTGTGATAAACCAAACTGAGCCCTCATAGTACACACCTATTACATTATGTCAGTTGACAAAGATAAAGATGCGATTATTAACATTTGAAAGTTTTTGATCCGAGGCTTACTAAATTAGGGTTGATCTAGTGCTAACAACAACAATGACAACAACAACATCACCACAAACATCGAAACCATTACCAACAGCAGCAACAACATATTCTTATTAACTCAATCTAATGAGTGGGTGCCTGACGGTGCTTGACTTAATAGAAATAAAAGTCAAATCTCCCTCAAATGACATCTCACCACCCCAGTAGAGGAGGTATTGGATAGTGGAGTGGTGGGATGCATGCACTTTAAGAAGAAAAAAGACTTGATGGTCACCAGTGGAAAGCCTGTGATCATAGGTCTGCTCTATCAGGGAAGACTTGGGGCTAAACAAGACCAGTGGCCACAACAACAGTAGCAGCAGCAGTAACTACAAGAGCAACAACAACAGCAACATCAATAACAACAACTCAAGACTTTAATTAAATGGCAATGGGATGCTCTCCTACTTAGTATGTAATGTCACGCTCAGTTTTAACTGATCTGCTCTGAGTGAATTCGCCTGTTTATACCAAACCATAAACAGGGTTCTTACCCTTTCTTTTTCCATTAACATCTTCAGCAGGTTCCTACCAAAGTTAATTGCTATCTAAATCACTAATTATCACTAAATGCAACCTCTTATCATTACGTGAATTGTCTTTTCTTCAACGTCTTCCTTTTATGAGCGGACATACTTTGACCATACTCTGAAGGACGATACTGGAAGTAGTGACCTCCAGGCAAAACTAAACGCCAAACTTCAGTTCTAATTGACCAATTGAAGGCATAGTAACACCAAATTTTAGTTCTACTCGACTGATTCAACAAGAGATTGGATCCTCAAAAGAAATAGTAGAGAAAAAAATAGTTGAAAGAAGTACAGATAAGTTAGGGGTTAAGAAGAGAGAAGTGGGTAAAAGAAAGGGCTACTAGTTTGACCATCTGTCTATCAATTAGATTTGCTGCACTACTTCAGTTTCTTCTTGACTTCAAACGGCAATTATCAATCTGTTAAGTAGGCCATACTAATGCTACTAGTTCTACTTTGGCATTTACTAATTATTGTTGTAAATGAAGAACAGTGAAGAAAATAGATACCCAAATGAGAGTGTAAAAGAAATAAAATAAAACAAAATTGGTAGGAAATGTGAAAAACACCACCACCACCATCATCATCATTATCCTCATCATCATAAACTTCATTACTTTCCTCCTCTTCCTCCTCCCCCTCCTCTTCCTTTTCCTCATCCTCATCATCCCCACCGCCACCACTACTGACACCACTGCCACCACCTCCAAAATCCCCACTGCCACAACGACCAACATTGTCATCATTGTTATCATCAATATCATCATCATCATCATCATCATCATCATCATCATCATCATCATCATCATCATCATCATCATCATCATTATCACCTTCATCATCACATTGCTACTTTTGTCATTACCACCATCAACATCATAATAACCACCACTATAACATCCTCACCGACACCATAACTAGACACCAATATACACTACCATTCCTGCTACCAGTATCACTACTACCACCACCACCACCATCACCATAACCATCATTAATGTCATTACCTTGACTAACATTATCATGATAACCCTCACTGAACCACCATCATTATCTCTTCCAGCATCACTAGCACCATGAACACCACCCCAACCACCACCACCACCACCACCACCAAATCAGTATCATTTGTTACTCACTTCCCCCACCAGCTACCTTCCTTTTTCTTCTATGCCTCTCTTTGAGGAGACAGCCCCTCAACATAATTGCCTGATTTTCTAGAAATGCCAACCAAATCTTTCTGAAATCACATCCTACTACCTTTAGTCAGAAGGACATATTAGATAATGTAGTCATAGAGACATTAGACTGAAATATATAGTAATATGGATATGACGGAAATCTGTACTATTTATAGATGTACACCATGGACCAAACTTATCTTTAAGAAATAATATTCTTCACTCCTTCTATATAGAATTATATCTATATGCAATGTGTATCAGTTGAATATGATTTCAGAAAAAATTTATAGTATGCTATGCAAAGCTTGTCCACAGTTATTGGCTATCAGCTGTAGTCCTACAGTGGAGATGCTCTTGTTACTGGATATACATTAGGAATTCCATAGTATCTGTAAAGTTTATATATAAACAAAGTTTATATATGTAATATATTTATGCATCTATCTATCTATCTATCTATCTATCTATCTATCTATCTATCTATCTATCTATCTATCTATCTATCTATCTATCTATCTATATATTTATATACATTTATACATATATATATATAGGCACATGCATAGCTGTGTGGTTAAGAAGCTTGCTTTTCAGCCTTATAGTTGCAGGTTCAGTCACAGCACTTTGGGCATATACTATAGCTGCAGGTTGACCAAAGCCTTGAGAGTGGATTTGGTGGATGAAAACTGAAAGAAACACACACACACACTTCCATTTTTCCTGAGTATTACACTAATACACCTGTTTGTTGCTTCTACACCTGTCTTTGTCTTTTGTTTTCAGTAAATTTGAACTATATATGCACAAACATACAGGAAGTAAATAGACACATTTAATTTTCAAAATCTTTTATTTGATGTTAATTGGTTGGTTTTCTTCTAGCTGCTCGTCCATAATACCCAAGCTTATGCAGATATGTAACACAGATTCTTGGACTAACTTCTAGCTGTTTTGCAATGTCAGAAGCCTTTGAATAGGGTTCGTTTTCCACAATTCTTTTCTAACAGCGAAGCTTCCTTTCCAAGGGCTCAGGTCGGCCTGGATGAAAATCTGTTGATTCTTTTCCTTGGCTTTTGAATTGCACTATAATTCTATTAACAGTAGCAAGAGGAATTTGAAGATTTTCGGCAATTTTTTGCTGGTTAAGACGACCTCTTTGAAAATCTGACAGTTCTGCTGAATTTTTTGTGCATGGCATGGTTACTCTTCGCAAATGTTTAATATAATGGCACCTGGAATGAAAAAGAATAATTACATTGTAAATTCTACACAGCTGAAAACATATTAAGATGTTTAGCTCAGAAATTTTGAAAATTAAAGTTGCCTATTTACTTCCTGCATGACTGTGTATATAGTAGATAAAATTCAGGTTACATATGTTTCATAGCTAGCAGAACCTCCGAAGTAGGAATTGTATATATATATTAACAGACTGAGATAAAAAAATCCAAGGGTGTGAATAGTTTTCAGAAGATTTATAAAGAGAAGGTCTTACAGCTGTTTCCGGGATATTTTATATATACCTTCATCAGAGACGGTGCGAGAAGATGTTCAAGTAATAGTTATTATAGAGAAGATATGAAATACAGAGTGAAGTCGAGGAATGAAAATAGACGTGAGATATGTAAGGATATTGTATTTGTAGTTTCATTATTTGAGCAAAATGGTGTATATATACACACACATATATACTTATGTACTGTTGAAAAATACAGTACGTACAATATATATTCAAGTAGAATTTTGCAATGTAGTATATATTTATATATAAATAATACAGTATATATATATTAATTTATAAAATTTTATAATACAACGTATATATTTAAATATACATCTTTACGTCATGGAAATAAAAAAGGCGAAGAAACAAAAGTTAATGTAAAGAGTGTATTTATATGAGAACTTGCATAGATAAATAAATGATCAGTTATTCATTTGTATACATAACTTTGCATGTAAATACACTCTTTATGCCTACTTCTGTTTACATGCCATTTTGTTTGTTTTATACCTACAGCCATTTGATGTAAATCTTTTTTATAGTCAACCTCCTACACTGGAACTACTTGCAATGAATGAAGCAATTCTAGTTTAAGTTTTGCATTTATCTGAGAACTGCTTAGTGAATATTTATACTACACTTGGTTTAGTATTTCCCAAGTCACTCTTTACATTATTGTATATATATATTTTTTGGGGTAGATCTTGGTGGAATTCTTGTTTGAGCACCACATATAACCCCTCATAACTTCCTTTCTTTTTTTGAATTTTCAGAAAATTTTGTGAATTTGTGTTTTACACATGAAAATTTATATGATTATGAAAAACAAATCTTTAAAAAAATGTTTAACACCTCCCCTAAATCCTAAAAGTTCCACTCTTTTTTAATTCTTTTTTAAAGTTAGAGTTTGAAATATGGATTGTTCCAATTTTTTGCTTAAATCCCAGCAATAGACCACCCATGAGTGCATCGTCATTCTATAAAATATGTTTATGGGGAGAAAAATATTGAGAAACATCAATACATGTCAGAGTGACAAAGAAACGAGGAAGGTATCAGATGATCATGAGATGTGTTAAAAACAACAGCTAAATCGCCCTTAAATCACACATACAAAAAAATATTTTCATAATCATATTAAATACCATGTGTAGAACACAAATTTGCAAATATTTCTGAAAATTCTAAAAGTAAAAATGTTATGAGAGTTATATGGGGTGCTTAACCTAAAATTCTGCCTAGAGCTTTCCTTTCACATTACTAGATCTCACTTGTCTTAATCTATCTTTCTAGGTATCTATAATCTATCTTCCCTTGCTCTTTTTGTTTACCTGTTTTCCTTAACTATCTCTGTACTCTTTTTCTACTTTGTTAAGTCTGAAAGGATCACTGCTTCCCATCAGCATTACTTTACACAGACATCTTATTCTTGTCTCTTGTTGGAAGACATTCTTCATTTATGTACTTCTATTTCCTAGATTATTTGTTTCAAAGTAATATTTTTCTTGTTCATCACAGAGCTTGTCTTCACTTACCATCCAGTTTAGAGTCCTCTTCTCTACTTATTATTGTATCTGTTTCCTTTTTGCTTATCCACTCATCTTCATCCCAGCAGCTTTTGTTACTGACATCCCTAAATTGAAGAATATTACCATAGGTTTTGAAATTCTGGTGATATTTGGTTGATAACTGAGGATTTAAGTTTATCCACATAAATATACATAAGTATGTATGTTTTTCTATTACCATGAACTTCCTCTTGTGCCAGATTTATTATTATTATTATTATTATTATTATCATTTATGGTTTCCTTTCATCATAACTTTATTTCAGCTGCCTTAGTACTGGGCATCCTCCGGAGGCCAAGAGTAGCAAGGGCATTTTTGTTTTGCTATGCATGTTAAAATTATCACCATATTTATTCCATTGTAGATGGAGAGTGCTTTCTGTAGTATAAGGGTTGTACCCATCAAGGTTATCTTTTATAGTTCACAGAAATTGAAGTTACCAGGGAGTTGCTTAATATACTTCTCAGCTCCCTTCTTTATCATCCCCAATTCACCAATTATTACTGGTATTATCGTAGTACTAAGCTTCCACATCTTTGTGATTTCAATTTGCAGATCTTTATAGGGAGAAAGCTTTTCGTATTTCTTTGTTGATACATTTTGATCTTGTGGGACAGACACATCTATTAACAGACAAGTTCTTCTGTTGTAGTCCTTGATCACCATGTCTGGTTGATTGGAGTCAATTTTTCTATCTGTTGGTATATATTTTTTTTTATTATTGTTGTTATTATTATTATTATTCTATTTATTAAAGCAGAATCATTAGCGTGCCAGACAAATTGCTTAATGGCACTTCATTCGAGTTTATGTTCTGAGTACAAATTCCGTTGAGACTAACTTTGCTTTTCATCTTTTGGGCATCGATAAAATAAGTACCAGTTGAGTACTGGGGTTAATATAATTGACTTATCCCTCCCTGAAATTGCAGGCCTTGTGCCAAGTTTTGGAACTATT
>NC_068994.1:32182631-32188655 GCF_001194135.2 Octopus bimaculoides
TATATATATATATATATATATATATATATGATGGGCTTCTTTCAGTTTCTGTCTACCAAATCCACTCACAAGGCTTTGGCTGGCCCAAGGCTATATAGTAGGCGACACTTGTCCAAGGTGCCATGCAGTGGAACTGAACCCGGAACCATGTGGTTGGGAAGCAAACTTCTTACCATACAGCCACTCCTGCAAACATCAGCTTAATAACAACAGAGACATTTTACTAAATTCTTTGTTAATTTCAAAACTAACTGAAACAATTGAAGAGGATTTCAACAGAAATTCGGTGATGAAGGGGCTGAAGAGATTTGCATTTAAACCTGCCCATCAAAATTTCAAGTTAATTTATATTGCTAACACCATCTTAATAACATCAAAGTTATTTTACTAAATTCTTTGTTTTCAAAATTAATTGAGCCAAAGTCAGTGAATTTCAAAAAAAAAAAAAATATATAGTAATAAATGGGTTAAAAAGGTGAGGATGTGATATGAGGGAGATTTGGCTGCTCCTATATTCAGAGCTCCAGATATCATTTTCCCCTGAATGAATAAGATTCTGAGTTATTCCTCCTCCTTTAACTTTCCTATTAACCTCGGCTGCTGTAGAAAGAGGCTTGGTACTGGATGAGCTGTTTATCCTTCCCTGTCTAAATATTTAGCTCATATAGCTTCCACATTAAACTGTGTTGTTGGTGTTTTAACTCCAGGTTAGTCTTGATTGATTAAAGCTGTGATTAAGACCATTTTAGTGTTGACCATTCCCATCACAGACTACATTGTTTAATCATCATCATCCTCATCATCATCATCATTGTCGTTGTTGTTATCATCATCATTTAATATCCGTTTTCCACACTGGCTTGGGTTGGATGGTTTGATAGGGTCTGACAAGTTGCAGGGTTGCATTAGGCTCCAGTGTCAATTTTGGCATGATTTCTGTGGCTGGTTGCCCTTCTTAATGCCAACCACTTTACAGTGTGTGTTTTCGTTTTTTTTTTTTATGATCTTGATATTTCTAATTTTTCTCTGTTTCTTTGGTATCCACTCTACAACTAGATGGAATTGCAAAGTCAGTATTGTTACATTGTTTGCCCTTGTTAGCTTGGTAGAATTGGTAGAGCATCTGTCAAAATGTCTTTCAGTATTTAGTTATATCTCTTTATGTTATGAGTTCAAATCTAAATCTTGGTGAGTTCAATTTTGCCTTTCATCTCTCTTGGCTCATTAAAACAAGTTTCTTTTAAGATAATTCATAATTTTTAATATCCTCTTGTGTTTCCATAAAGTGTAGTCACAACATAGAACAATCTGGATGCTCAACATTGACCAATCTTCTTTCACTATTGGTCCCTATATCTAAAACTGTAGCTTTGTTAGATCTAATATTTTAGGTCAGACCCTCATTAACTTGGGAAATGTGTGTCCCCTACAAAGCTTTTTGACATCATAATATATTTGTGTTAATTCAATCCAGCTGTACCCTCTCCACAAAATGTTTCCCATGTTCCAATATGAGAAGTTTGTGGGGTTTTCGTGAACAGCCCTCCAAAGCCAAGAGACTTTTGGAGAATTATTCATTGTTATAATTTTTATTGTTTTTGTTGTACATAATGTATACATGTAAAAACCTTTGTCTCTGTGTGTGTATTTTCTTCTGTTTCTTTACCAATGTCTTTTGTATCATTCTATGTAGGCCTTTGGGGGCCAATTGTTGTTGTTATTATTATTATTCTTATTCTTATATGTTTGGCTTTTGCTTTGTATTTGTACAAGTTGACTCCAAGTCTCACCCAGAGACCTCAAGAGACAACAAGTTAGAAGTTCAAATTGGTGTTATGACTAGGGTGCCATATTTTTAGTTTTAGTTTTGCACAAAGTATTGTTCTAGTAAATGTCTGTGAAAATACAAGAAAATTAGAAGTTTGTTCTAAAAATAATTTGGTTATAAGACGATAGTGTGATGTTAGGATATATTATTATTATTATTATTATTATTATTATTATTATTATTATTATTATTATTATTATTATTATTATTATTATTATTTTATGTTTGACTTTTGTTTTGCATTTGTACAAGTTGGATCCAAGTCTCACCCAGAGACCTCAAGAGACAACAAGTTAGAAGTTCATGTAGGTGTTATGCCTAGGGTACCATATATTTGGATTTGTACATAGTGTTGTTCTAGAGAATGTTTAAGAAACCATAAGAAAATTATGTGTTTGTTTGAAAATTTGAGATCACATAGACAGTATTTTACGTAGGATATGGGCAGTTCCCATGAGCACTATCTTTTGAACTTCAGCCATTTTGGGGTTTCCTGGTATCTGAGCTAGGTAGTAATCAGCCCGTTTCGCTGTCATTCCCAGGGCACCTATGACAATAGGTAGTGTTTTAGGTATTATTACTATTATTATTATTACTATTATTATTATTACTATTATTATTATTATTATTATTATTATTATTATTATTATTATTATTATTATTACTAGGGTGGTGAGCTGGCAGAGTCGTTAGCATGCTGGATGAAATGCTTAGTGGTATTTCAGCCATCGCTACATTCTGAGTTCAAATTCCACTGAGGTTGACTTTGCCTGTCATCCTTTTGGGATCGATAAATTTAGTACCAGTGAAATTAATGGGGTTGATGTAACCTACTAGTCCCCTCCCCCCAAAATTTCAGGCATTGTGCCTATAATAGAAAAGATTATTATTAAGGTGGAAAACTGGCAGAATTGTTAGCATGCTGGGCAAAATGCTTAGTGACATTTTTTTGAGCTATATGCTCTCAGTTCAAATTCTGCTGAGGTTCACTTTCCCTTACCTTCTTTTGGGGAAAGATACAATAAATACCAGTTGAGCCCTAGAGCCAATGAAATTGAATCTCCTGCCCCTAAAATTGGTGGCCTTGTGCCAAAATTTAAAACCATTATTAATATTGTTATAATAATAATAATAATAATAATAATTATTATTATTATTTTATTACTATTATTACTATTATTATTATTAGGTAGTGAGCTGACAGAATCGCTTGCATACTGGATGAAATGCTTAGTGGTGTTTCGTCCATCTTTATGTCTTGAGTTCAAATTCTGCCATGATTGATCTTGATGTTCATTCTTTTGGGGATGATAAATTAAGTACCTGTCAAGCCCTGGGGTCGATGTGATCTACTATCCCCTCCCCCCAAATTTCAAGCCTTGTGCCTATAACAGAAAGGATTTTTATTATTATTATTATTATTATTATTATTATTATTATTATTATTATCATCATTACTATTACTATTATTATTATTATTATTATTATTATTATTATTATTATTATTATTATTATTGAATTCATAACATTGTACCTAAGATTATTTTTTCCTTTTTTTTTTCTTTTCTTCTTCTTGTTTCCTTTAGGAATCTATGCTTGCCCACCAGAACAGTTACCGAACTCAGCTACGAAAGGCCAATCACAATTTATCAATAGACCTAAAGTTACAGGCACCACGCGGCCTGCATGCCAGCCAAATGTAGACAAGAAAATTTCATGTAACGACATCATTGATCTCAAATCGATTTCAGCAGCAAACCCTAACTCTCTAACTGGAACAAACTCTTGGAATTTGCCTTTCCGAAACAGTTTTACTTCATACGCCAAGCCTCTGCCAGCAATTCCAAAGATGCCATCCTTACCAACTTCCACAAAGTTGTCCCCACCAGCCAAACCCTTAAAAGGGGGTTTATCAAATATGATGCTTCATCATGAGACAGCTACATCATGAAAACAGCTTCTGCTTATTTCACCCAACTAATATGTTCCTGATATGCACAAATACATAACTGCATATGTGAGTGTATATATGAATATATTATTATACATTAATATATGAATATATATATGTATAATGGAAAACAGACTGGGTGATGATCCTCTACATGGCACTCTAAACACACCCTATAGTAGTCATATAACAAACTGTACACAAGATATTCTATATATATATATATATATATATATATATATATATATATATATATATATATATATATATATATATATATATATATATATATATACACATACATATGCATGTATGTATGTATGCATGTATGTATGTATGCAAGCGTGTGTCATTGGGATTACAAATTTATCTGCATATCTGAAGTGTATGATGGACTAAATACACAAGGACAGTAATATTATGTATAATATATATATATATATATATATATGGAGGTCAAATGGACTCAACACACAGAAATTGTTCTATTGTGTACATATGTGTTTTTTTTTTAATATTTTCACACAAAAACACATACATGTACACTTGTAGATACACATACATAGATCTATATATGTGGTTAGGCATCAATAAATATACATACATCATAGATTTATATGTACTTACATACACATATATATTCATACATACACATGCACAAAAGTGCATATACATATATGTTTATTAGAAGGCAAGTTTGTGTGTATATATGTATACACACACACACACACATATACATGCACACACAGATATAAATGAATGCACTCACATACACATTAAATAATGAAATTTGAAAGAGACACATTACTTGATGGAATTAGAATATGATTCACTAACATATTCAATAACTCTGCTTTTTACCATCACATAAGTATACTCTATTTAGAACATGCATATATATTCCCTATACTGTTTGCAGTGCTGCTATTAGACGATTGTCACCAAGCCTCTGTGTCTTGTCAAGTTATTACCAATATCTTCTTCTTCTTTGTATAATCACAACTGAGATGCATTTCCTTATATTGTTACATGAATCTCTGCCATACATAAGTTTACTAGCCTCAGTTTAATATCATGTGTTGAGTAGTCTTTGTGCTCTATTAGGATGCAGTGGTATCAAAATCATAACACCCAATTTGGTTTGGTGATCAGCACAATAGCAGTGGCCAGTAAAGCCTAACCCACATTGTATAACATTAATGGAGATGGATGGAATGTGTCCATGAATCTCCTCATTTGTCTTGTGCTCCCACACGAGGGTGCTCTTTTCTTCTCCGTCATCATCAACCCATGGATATCATTGTTTTGAATCCTACAACTCCTATTGTTAGTTACCTGTTTACATGGTATATAAGTGACCAATATTCTTTTATTCTATTTCTTGTTTCAGTTATTTGACTGTGACCAAGCTGGAGCCCCACCTTAAAGGGCTTTTTTAAAAAAAATATTGAGTCGAAGAAATTGACCCCCAAGACTTATTTCTTGTAAGCCTAGTACTTATTCTATAGGTCCCTTTTGCTGAACCCTTAAGGTACAGGAATGTAAATACTACAACATCAGTTGTCAAATGATGGTGGGAGAAAGCCAAATACACATACATACATACATACATACATACATACATACGTACGTACGTACATACATACATACATACATATATAGGACAGGCTTCTTTCAGTCTCTGTCTACCAAATCCACTCATGAAGCTTTGGTTGGCCTGAGGTTATAGTGGAAGATATTTGCCCAAGTTGCTACACAGTGGGACTGAACCTGGAACCATGTGGTTGGGAAGCAAGCTTTTTACCGCACAGCTAAGCCTACACCTATAACAATCCCCTTGAATGGAAGGGTTACTCATTTACATTTGAGCGCATTGGAAAAATGTGAAACGATGAGTTTTGCTCAAGAACACAATGGTCCGATAATCAAAGCCATTAGGTGTTTTGGGTCTTCAGAAATTGAGACTTTGACTCCATAGGGAGGAAGGAGTACTCTCTAGACACGTTGTGATGAAGAAGGTCAACCTTGTTGAATTTGAAATGTCTGGTTGTTGTGACGTTACATAAGACACTTATGTCACCCATAATTACAATTTTCCTAACATAAGGTGGGCGTCTGACGTTTCTAAACTATTTTGTGAGATGTGTGCAAATTGGAGTTTTACTTTTGTTTTTTTTTTACTTTTTTTTTTTTCCTGATTTGGCACACTTTCAGGTTCAGCAGTTATTAGAGGATAAAGGAGATT
>NC_068994.1:32188665-32189885 GCF_001194135.2 Octopus bimaculoides
TAACAAATCATCAGCCATAGATGAGGAAAAATGGTGATGATGAAAAGGACTATGATGATGATGATGATGATGATGATGATGATGATGATGATGATGATGATGATGATGAAATGAAAAAGAAAGGGTGGTGATGGATGTGGGACAATGGTGATTGTAATTATAGGTAGAATGATGACGGTGATAATGCTGAGAAGTGAGAGGAGAGCAAGAAGGTCACTGAAGAGGTGATGATGACGACGGTGATGATGATGATGATGATGATGATGATGATGATGATGATGATGATGATGATGATGATGATGATAATGATGATGATGAAATGAAAGCAAGTGGGTGGTGATGGATGTTGGACAATGATGTTGGTAATTACAGGGAGAGTGATGATGATGATAATGCTGAAAAGTGAGAGGAGAATGAGAGGGTTGGTGACAAGGACATGATGACAATAATAATGATGATAATGACAACAATGCTGATGAGAAATTTGATATCAGAAGTAGCATAAATTTTTTATCCAGAGGTCTTGCCTGTTGCCAAATATACAGACATATATCTATGTGCAGATAAACAAGCATATAAAATACACATGCACAAGTACACATGTAATTACATAATATTGATATATGAATCTATCTATCTACATCATTACTTTAACCATATGTTCCAGTTGATGCTATTAAGTTAGTCATAGCATGGGCTGATACTGGCTGAAACCAATCGAAGGGATCTAGGTTATAACATCACATCTCTCCCTCTCTCTCTACTGTTAATAGAATTAAATATCTTAAAAGTAATGAGGGCATTTTTAGGAAAAATTCACTGAAAGTTCCTAATAAATTTATACTTTAACAGAATTATGTCAATCACAGTGGAAAGTTTTGAATTAATATAATATATTATATAATGCTTATGACAAGATATATAGATATGCAAAATTTTAACAAAACATGTATCTAAAAAAAAGCATATGTCTGTGCACACCTTTCAATGAAATGTATGCCAGGAGGTTTGCAAATCTAATGGAGGCCTCAGAAGATATTTTAAGATCCACAAAGATCAGAATTTATCTGCAGCTCTTGGTGGTCCAAATCAGATATGCAATCTACGTGGGTGTCTTTTCAGAACATTGTCTGGTTTAAAAAGCCACATCAGATGCCATGATGGTTCTAAGGTGTAGGCACAGGAGTTGGTCAAACTCTGCATAAGAAGTAGACAACCAT
>NC_068994.1:32190671-32191233 GCF_001194135.2 Octopus bimaculoides
ATATATATATATATATATATATATATATATATATATATATATACATACATACATACATATATATATATACGAATTTCTATTGCAATTATTCTACCTGAAGAGTTGAGTCTAAATGAGAATGTGTGTGTGTATACATAGGACTATGTGTGTATGCATTAATGCTTGCTTGCTTACCTGATTATATAAACACTGACAACAGTTCTACAGTTTTATACACATATGTCCTTAGGAACAAGAATTCCAGCCTGTCTGTATGTAACTATATGTATTAATATACATACATATAAATACATGCACACACACACACACACACACACATATTTATACATATATACGTATATATGTATGCATATAAGTATTATATAGATGTTTATAGATTATATACATATATACATATATAGACATGCACAGCCACACAAATGCATATGTATATGCATGTATACACACACATACACACATACATACGTACACACACATACACACATATACATATATACATTATGTGTGTGTACATGTATGAATGTATATGCATATATATATATATATATATATATATATATAT
>NC_068994.1:32193551-32202463 GCF_001194135.2 Octopus bimaculoides
TATATATATATATATATATATTATAATCAATTGAATAATAACATACAAGAGATGATTGTCAGCTCATTACAGCTGTTTCTTACGTATCTTTTTAATAGAAGAATGAGAACATTACTCCATTACAAAAAACTGTAATTATCGGATGAAAAGTAATTTTACAAACAAAAGAATATCCCAAGAAACAACTGTAATAAGCTGACAATCATCCATCATATGTTATTCAGTTGATTATGATACACCAAGGGGATTTACGACTTGTTGGACACCCTAGAGTATACCAAGAGCATACAACTCAACGTGACGTGTGTTTGGACCAGCGCCTAGACTCTAAATACTCATAGAGTTGGTTTTCTCTGTGTACACACCCACAATATCCTATTTGATACTTACCAACCATAGGATGGAACCACAGGTTTATCCAACCCCACTTGATTCATATCTTTTCAAGTACCTGATTCTATCTGAATCCGTATTTCGATATATATATATATATATATATATATATATATATATATATATATATATATATACATGCATACATACATATATATATGTGTATGTATATATTAGGTGCAGTCATGGCTTTGTTGTTAAGAAGCTTGCTTTGCAACCAGGTGGTTTTGGGTTCAGTTCCACTGTGCAACACCATGGCAAGTCTCTTCTACTATAGCCCCTGGCCAATCAATGCCTTGTGAGTGAATTTGGTAGATGGAAACTGTGTGGAAGATAGCATAAAAGATATCTGTGCTGGTCACACGTTAAAAATACCTGTGCTGGTGACACATAAAAGACATCCAGTACACTCTGTGGAGTGGTTGATGCTAGGAATGGCATCCAGCCATAGAAACCAATCCAAATCAGACTGGAGCCCAGTGCAGCTCTTGAGATGACCAGTTCTGTCTAACCCTTGCTAGCATGGAAAGCGGGCATTAAATGACGACGACGATGATGATGATGATGATGATGATGATGATATATGTATGCTATTGTGTGTGTGTGTTTACCTCCCACGGCTGCTTAATAACTAGTGTTGATTTATTTACATCCCTGTAATTTAGTGGTTTGGTAAAAGAGACTGATGTAATAAGTATCACACCTAAAATAGAAATAAGTATTGGGGGTTGATTTATTTGACCAACCCTTTGAAAGCTGTAACTCCAGCATGGCCACAGTGCAATGACTGAAACAAATGAAAATTTTTGGGAAGAGCGGGGATGAAGAGAACTTTGTTATTTAAATTGATTAAAAACTAATTGGTGATATATAATAATGAGTGAACCTGAATATAGTCAGTATTATTCTCTCAACCCTAAATGACACACAGACATCCTGTTTCTTCTCTTCATCTTTTCTACCACAATTACAATAACATGTTGAACTAGCAAGATACATTACCAACAAACACTACCTACACTGAGGCTTCCCCTCTATATATTTGACTTTCTTGGTGTCTGGGTTTCCTAATTTCCATCTCACTTTAAATGCTTTCCACACCCAATCCTTGCAGGGCTGCATCCCACCTGAATTCCAGCCCTGGGTATATTTTTCCCTTACAGATGTGAATTTGGTGGACTCATCTGTCATAAACAACAGATGAAGGATCCACAACACCTTGCATTGAACTACCTGCAAAGGTGATTTTTTGTATAGTGATCAAATGATTGTGCTGTACATTAGCTCACTCCTTCACCCCATCAAATTGACATTACCTGAACAGGTGCACGACGAAGTGATCATAGAACATTGTGATCACTTCGTTTGGCTCAAGAATGCAACACACCACCTTGTACGGTAATTGAAACCATAATCTTGCGATCACGAATGCAACACCCTAGCCACTAGGCCTCATATCTTCAGATATCAATTTACAGATGTATAAACTAAACATTAAGCATCAACTTCAAAGACCTGCAGTAGCCATGGGCATTGTCCCTTCATTTTTAGCTGGCTTAGTAATGAAAGAAGACATTCTAATACTAATTTTTCTCTCTCTCTCTCTGTATATACATATATTTACTATTTGCACACACACACACGCACACACACACAAACGAGCAAACAAGGAACTTATAATAAACACCTTCAGATAATTTAATAAAGTATTGAATAACAAGATATTAGACCAGTATAAAAAAATACTTAAAAAAATAAAATCTTTAAATATGAAGATAAAAGTTATTAAAAGATAAGAGATGAAAATATTAACAAACATGTTAATTTATTACGTCTAAAAGTAATAAATTACACAGGCATTCTTGGCTGTTGTAAGAAATGTTATATTCTTCACACGTCTATCCACTGACGTTTTCTATGTCTTCGTAATTTAAATATCTAAATCCGCTAAATCTGAGAGATGAATGAGTGTTTATCAGATTATAACTATTTAAAATTTATATAATATAAGTATATACTGATTTCAAATTTTGGCGTAAGGCTAGCGATTTCGGAAAGAGGTTAAGTCGATTACATCGACCCTAGTGCTCGACTGGTACTTATTTTATCGATCTCGAAAGTATGAAAGGCAAAGTCGATCTTGGCGGAATTTGAAATTAGAACGTAAAGACGGATGAAATGCCGCTAAGCATTTTGTCCAGCGTGCTAACGATTTTGCCAGCTCGCCGCCTTATGTCTATAATAATAAACACAAAATTCTGTCTGACCGCCCGTCCGTCTGGGACCCCTGTATCTCAGTCTACATTTGCTCTACATAAATACATAAATATGTACTTTTTTTGGAATCAGGATGATTCTGGGACTGAAAATCTGTTCTTCATTTGGTTCTTGAACTGCCACAACATCGGGATCAGGTCTGGGTGAGGATTCGTTGAAAATTCAAATTTCAAAAGAACTCCAGAAATTTGTGAACTTACAAGTTTTCTCTTTAAACTGAATTTAAAGCAATACCATATTGGCAGGGTACCAATAAATGCTTTATTATTATTGCTCTCTTTAGTTTTGGGCCGAAGGCCCAATTATCCCACCGCAGGAGCTAGGTTAAGAGTCCGCTGTCGTCAGTGTTGTTGTGAATTCCTTAAATCAGCCATATGCCCTTCCATCTATATACACACACACACACACACACACACACACACACACACACACACACACACATATATATATATATATATATATGTGTGTGTAAACTGAAGATGTGTGTGTGTGTGTGTGTGTGTGTAAATCCGTAGAACTTCTGAAGTTCGCAACGGATTTTCTCCAAACTGGGAACATGCATTGCTTATGTTCCAGAGATGGTTTTAGACTCTCAAAATTTTTCACATAGTGAATAATGGGGACCATGGAGGCAGAAAAAAACCCTTTGCTGGGGTACGCATGACTGCCCACATGGTCCACTCAAACTGGAAAAAACAGCTACTGAAATGATATAAGTAGGTTTTATTAAATAGATGAACCGATGTGGACTTCAAACTGCGTTGTCTAAGTGGTAGCAATAATAGCCTGTTCTGGTTGTACCGTATGTAGCAATTTGTTGGAATAAAAATCGTTTAGAACGCATTATGTTTATTATGAAAAATATGCTAAAATATGTTAAATCCTGAGCAACTATTCAACTATTTTCTTTTAGCTTCAGTATCAAAGTTTTCTTTCTAAGCATAAACGAAACCCATACAATTATTCTTCAACTATTGATTACAAACCGAAATATCACATGTACATTAACCTACTAATTTATAGTGTCTAAGACCCAACCACGTTAGTTAGAGACCGTGTCCTTAATGAGACCTTGCGCGCCAGGACGCTGCATGCAGAATTGTTTTCATTTGGGAGCTGAGTTGTCCTCACAATAGCGCACGCTGTTTACGCGAAGGAGTGCACGATTGAGCCACGACTATTGATTCTAAACCGAAATACTGCATGACAGTGTTGTTTTCAAGCGCTTCTTTGCCAATCCACCCCCTTACTACTTCATTTCTTTCATGTGGAGTTATCTCATGTGGTGCTGTTGAGCGCGCCCACAGGCTTAATCTATCACAAATGTAGCTCCTATGTTTGCTAATTGTTCAGCGTGTTTGCGGCAGTGCTGACATCCACAAAGGAAGGTATATCCACTGAGAGCTTTTTGGTGCGTTCAAAAATCACATACTCCCTACTTTTCCATGATAAGGTTAGGGTCCTGGAATCTTCCAAACAGACGCATGACATGCCAGTCGAATTAGCCCTTCATTTACTCCACAAATATTTTGTCGTCAATGTTGCACCTTCCCGTATCACTATGCCATTTAAATCCCGAACAACGCCACGTATCTCTGCTAGTTTACCTATGAATGAAGATATAAGTTGTATAGAAGTAGCAGCAGTAATGAATATTACTGTGGTTTCTAGTTGGAAACCCCAGGTTTCCTGCACTGAAAGAACTTGGTTAAGAGTCTATACAGTTAAGTGGTACACCCGTATACCTTGCAGCTATGTTATGACACCAACCAGAATGTTGCAGAGGGTGTTTAAAGACTCAAGGCTTCATAAAACCGATCTGATCATTGTAAACCAATTTAAGTTAACAATCTAGATTTGTTTACGAAAATTGGTTTTATGTTTACTTAATTTTCTCATTTATGCGGATTTTATGTATGCTGACTTGGAAAGCCAACATTACAAAGTCTTCAGTTTAGCCGATTCTGGTAGCAGACTAAACTATTATTAATGATTCACTTAAAATTACCGTTATCGTGCTGGAAGTTTTTTCGTCAACGACTCAATTTTTAAAGAAGTCAATTCAATGACTTTCGAAAACATCCATGACTGTCTTCTACACTTCCTAAAGCTTATAAGGTTTAGATATTATGCCGAAACAGCATAAAATCTAAGTCAGATTTTCTGCGCGTTTCGTTTTGTACTCACGTGGTATACTTACCAAGTGTTATGTTGACCTGATATAACCTTACTGATCGAGTTCAGATCGAGATTACACCAGACCAGTTAAAATCAAGTCAGATCAGATTAGATCGGTGCTGATGCCTCGGAAGAAGTGAGAAATCGTCGGAGTTTTATAGTCAAAAATACCAGGAGTGAGCGGAGTTAAATTTACGTCATTTATGGAATATCTTAAAATTTCTCAATTGAAGATACAATACAAGACAATAATATATACTTTAACCGTCAGAACCCCCAGCGGCCGCTTTACCGGCTGCCACGTTGTACTATTTACAAATAACCGCCAGCTGCAAATACAAATAACCCAGCGGCCGCTTTACCGGCCAATATTTTGTGCATTGGAAAACCAGACAATAACTATTGGTTCGACTGGCACCACAATCACCAGTATTGGCGATAAAAAAAAAAAAGCAAAAACAAAAAACAAGTGATAAGGACAATGTTTCCCTCTATTTGGCATTTTATTGCAATATGAGAAACAGAAGACATATTTTAATGACACTGAAACAATATTAGGTGGGAAATCATTTTTTTGGCCCTTTTACCCAGGGAACCTGGGGTGAGGGTACCGAAGACAACGGGTTCAAAGGGTTAACGTCTTCCATTCTTTCAGCTTGCCTTAATAAAAAATAGATGTAACTACGATGATGTAACAGTAGAATACATTTTTTAAAATCTCAAATGTCGGAGTATTGAACTGGCGATTTGCAGCATTCATATCTTTGTTTTTTCAAGTGTATTAGAGGATAAGAAAATTGGAATGTTTCCAAAATTGTATTTTCTATTACTAGGGATTATGTGTTTTTATTTTTCTTCCTTTAGGGCAATAGATTATTTTGGTTCACAGAATAATACCAAATAATGCTACTGGTACTTGTTTTATAAACTACGAAGCACTAGTAAATTCAAATCAATATCAGCGAGATTTGAAGTGTAGCACCGATTGAAGAAGAAGAAGAAAAAAAAAAAGGAACATTTTTCTCTTTTGTAACTTTCGTCAGTAGTATTATATATCTGAGAGATGTGAAACGCATTCAGCTGAGATTTGAAACTAGACATCCAACGAATTTATTTCTTGCTGTTCATCGTTCACTTTTATATATACCAAAAAATATCATATCCATTCAACAACAACAATAGTAATTCCTTGTCACAACAGCCCATACATTCAATACAAAACATGTTAAACAAGACTCAAGACGTATGGGGATGTATATATGTGTATGTATGATTTTTTTTTTTGAGTTTTATTAAAGTTCTTGAGAGAGTTCAAGCCGGTCACTAACAAAGCAACAGTGTTCGTAAATATGTAGTTGAGCTGGCGTGTTGGTTGAACTGTCGATGCATACACCGAAGTGTGTGCATCTATTCACATAAGAATCTCAGATGGTGACTTTTTAGAATGTCTTACTAATTTTTTACTGTGCCACTAATAGATTGGATTTGGAGAATCCGCGTCAGTTTTTTCTTTCTCTTTTTAATTTAGAATAAATTTTGACTGGCCACTTACTTGGCAGCAAGGTTGTGAATGAAAACATCTCGTTTTAACCATCATTCTTTTAATCTTAAGAAGGTCTTGCAAGTTTTTATAGCCCCAGACATTGTGATTATTTGTAGAGTATGAATTATGGATTGGCGTTCTCTCTCCAAGAATCCAAGTTCAGCCAACTTTGCTCCAACCGGGTTGGTATGTATCCTGTGACTCCAATAATAATAGGTATAAAACTGAAAGTGTATCTTGGGTACTGGATTTGCAAACTTCTTATCAATGGTCTATAGATGTCCTCTTTCTCTTATTTTTCTAACTACATTTGTGTCTAGACGGCAGCTGATTTTCACAACAGAACATATCTTTTCTTTGTGATCCCACACAACAATATCTGGTCGGTTGTGTTTTAACTTGGTAGTTGTTTTAACTTTTAAGCTCCACCAATATTCTATTGACCCATTGGTCTCAATGTAGTCAATTTCGTCTGTTTGTGTTATATTTTTTGTTAACCGGTTGCAGACTGTTTGGCCACCACATTATGCCTCATGGGAAGATAATATCTGGAAGACATTCTCACGCAGTTGGCAATAGTATGGCTGATGTCTTCAATCTTGGTCTTGCACAGTCTTCATATTTTTGCTGATTGTCAATGTTTTCTTCCTTTTATGTTGTAGGTACTTTGTGGGGGATCTCTTGTTCTTGAATTGCATGGAGGTAGCCTTCGAAATGGATGTCATAAATTTGCTGCTACTCCATGCCAAGCTTTTGACATGATCAATGCCGTCTATGGTTTGAGTTTTGCGTGCCATCTTTTATCTTCTTAGTGAACTGGTCCATTTTTCATCTGTCTATATTACCTTTAATCCGGGTCATATCTAGCATTGTTTCTATATACAAGGCACATATAGTCTCGTTTACCACTGATTCATTTATTACTGATCTGCGATTACACGGTACACTCAACTGTAAACCATGTCATGGATTAATCTGTGATAACACGGATCGAAGGCTTGTACCACAAAAACGCACCTCCTCCATCGACCACCCACAATGCTCAGCTACTCAGAATGCATTGACTACTGCATGCGTTTACACGACCGTGCTGCGTGGTTGTGTATTTTTTTTATACGGATTTACTACTCATACCCATCATCAACAAGGCGCCTCGTTCTAACAAACGACGCAGACAAATGTATTCTCTACCAGATAAAGTAGAGATGATAAAGAAAATAAGTGACGGTGAAAGCTCCACCTCTGTGGGCTGCCAGTTTGGTGCCAAAGCATCTACCATTCGTTCCATTTACAAAGTGAGTGGAGTTGATTCATCTATTACTGCTTCAGCTATCAGAGATTTAACCTTTTAACCGAACTCCCGTGATAAACAAAGATAGATTTGTAATATATTTCATCAGTCTATCTTAAAGAAAAAAACAGATTAAAGGTCGTTCCCTTCTATATATATAACAATAATGTGGGACCAACACAGAAAGAAGAGGGCGGCAGGCGAGGCGGAAACGAATGAACGCAAAAGAGCAGGCATTAACGTCACCCTAGGTACCTGATGATGGTATAAAACCGTGTGATACATTAAGTCAATCTCCCAAGTTGGTCACTGCAGGATATGAACTCAGAACCCAAAGAATCAGCACGAATACCAAAAGACAAACCCACCGATGCACTAACACTTCCGCCAATTCATTGAACTTCACAAGTATCGACCCCAGAAGTATGAAGGATAAAGTTGACAGTTGACCCTCAGCGGGGTTTGAACTCGAACGCAATTTAGACCCCCCCCCTCGGTCATGAATGATCACGGTCTTGAATGACCATTGCACCTACAAAGTTACACTCCGAGGCACAAGTCCGGGCAAGGTTGTTTATGTAAGACCAGCAGTCACCCATGCATACCAGCCTCCCCTCTCCACGCCACCAATGTTGTTCAAGCGAAAGGCAAAGGCAGATACAGCTTGGCACCAGTGACATCACAACTCATTTCTACAGCTGAGTGAACTGGTGCAATGTGTAATAAAGTGTCTTGCTTAAGAACACAACACGCAGCCCGGTCCGGACCAATGCTCCACTCACTCTGCCAACTCAACGTCTCTGTGACTGAGTAAAGAATAAATAACAGAATATTTAAGGTAACTCCGGAGTGCACAATAGGGAATTCTTTCTGATTTTGGCACAAGGTCAGTAATTTTGCGTCGACCCCATATTTGACTGGTACTTTTCGCATTGAAAGGACGAAAGGCAAAGTGACCACATCACGCGCGCGCGCAAACACAAACGCGCGCACGCGCACGCGCACGCACGCGCACGCACACGCACGCACACACACGCATGAATGACTGTTTTTATTATTCTTATACATGAATGTTGTTGACAGTGACTTTGAAATTTCGCCCAGCTAACCTATCAGATTAATGTAAAATTGTTTTTATCATAATTAAGCATAAAAGTGAACATTAATATAATGTGAATATATGTATACATATGTAGATAATGTGTGTGTGTATATATGTATATATATATA
>NC_068994.1:32202566-32205946 GCF_001194135.2 Octopus bimaculoides
ATATATATAGAGAGAGAGAGAGAGAGAGAGAGAGATACATACATACATATATATATATATATCAAACATAAATTTATGTTTGATATATCCTCTCACCTCTGCCACTATCTGGCATATACAGGTGCTTACACTTATCAAGTATTACCTCTAAACTTACAGTACCTATATGTGTGTGTGTGTATGTGTGTGTGAATATATGCATGTGTGTGGATGTATGTATCTACCTGTCTGTTTGCCTGTCTATCTTCTCCTTTCTATGCTTAGTACAAGGACAGTAATTTTGAAAGAAGGGGTCAATGACTTGTTAACGATTTTGCCAGTTCTCCGCCTTGAGTGTAAAGTAGATAAAACACTCACACTTAACATTTGACGTTGCACACAAGACGAGATATTTATTTACATTTTATGTTTCTTGAATGGCTTCCCAGCAATGGGACAACTGTTTCAAAGAAGTCTGGGGGAAAAAAAAAACACACACACACACAAAACAAAAAAAGAAAAAAAAAACGAAAAGAAAACCCAGTTTATTCACGATAGTGTCACATCAAAAAGAACATTGGTATTGATTTCTTACATTGGTACAAAGTATTAGGATCGGTAAATAGCTGTTAGTCGATTATGTCTCTCTCAGTTCTTGATTGCTACTTATTTTATCGATTTCGGGAGAAAGCTGAAAGGCAAAGTAGAATGTAGGCGTGATTTGAACTCACAACGTAAATGGGCGTGATTACATACTGCAGTTTGTCCGCCTCTCTTTATTGATCCGAAACATTTGTAATGATAATAATAATAATATGCTAACAATAATAATTGAAATGTCATCGTCAAAATAAACTGTATATCACAGACAGACAAGCAGACACGAGCCAATGAGGCCAGCCTCTATATGCTCGCGTATATGTATGCATGCGTACATGCGTGTGTGTATGTATGTATGTATGTATGTATGTATGTATGTATGTATGCATGTATGCCTGCCTGTATGTATGTATGCCTGAATGTATATATCTATGCCCGTATGTTTGTATGTCTGCATGCATGTACATCTCATTCACACACACAGACGAATACACACACACACACACACACACACAAACTCATATGGAAGCTAACGCTTAAGTAAGAATTTCAATATATATATACACATATAGGTGTAGGAGAGACTGTGTGGTAAGTAGATTTCTTACCAACCACATGGTTCTGGTTTCAGTCTCCCTGCATGACACCTTGGACAAGTGTCTCCTACTATAGCCTCTCGCCGACCAAAGCCTTGTGAGTGGATTTGGTAGACGGAAACTGAAAGAAGTCAATCGCATATATATATATATATATATATATATATGTGTGTGTGTGTATATGTTTGCCCCCCCCCATCGCTTGACAACCGATGTTGGTGTGTTTACGTCCCCGTAATTTAGCGTTCTTGCAGTCAATTTCTTCGACTAAAAGGCGGTGTTCCAGCATGGCAGCAGTCAAATGACTGGAAAAAAAAAGAATATATAAAATATATAGACCGCGAGTTGGCACAGTCGTTAGCCCGCCAAATAAACTGTTTAGCGCCATTTCGTCCGTCTTTATGGTCTGAGTTCAAATTCCACCGAGGTCAACTTTGCCTCTCATCCTTTCGCGATCGATAAAATAAGTACCAGTCAAGTACTGGGGTCAATGCCATCAACTCACCCTTTTCCACGAACTTGCTGGCATCGTGCCAAAATTTGAGACCAATAAATAAAAATACAATTGCATATTACAAATAAATCCATTTATATTTAGAAAATATGTTTATTCGAATATTTAGCTTCATTATATTTCCAAGTATCGTTCGAAAAAACATTCGTTGTACATTTTATTATCATACATTATATTATTATTATTCTAAACCTGATACTCTTCAATTTATTGAGCTTTTCTGCTTCTCATTTTTCATAAAAGAAGTTATTTCGATATAATTATGGAATATTATTTTTACAATTGTTATAATAGTTCATTTCTATAAGTTAATTTAAAATTCCATTATTTTTGTTTCGAACACTCTTACAAAATCTTTTAAAAAGCAAATCTAGTTTCATTATGTTCATGGTGTTTCTCTTGTTTTCGTACATCATCAGATACCACTGTTTACATAAACAGTCAAATACTCTTATGACTTTCTTTGCTGCTCAGCTGATGAAGTATCGAGTGGTCAGGAAATTTTATGAATCTCTGACGGTCAAAATCATCAAAGTGTCCTTATAAGAGACAAAATATATACTTTCTATAAATTTCAACAAGTGTTTTTTATTATATCTTCTGGAGTTTATGTGTGTGTCTATATATATATATATATATATATGTGTGTATATGTGTGTGTGTGTGTGTGTGTGTGCGTGTGCGCGTGCGCGTGCGCGTGTGTGAATATATATATATATATATGATTGTTAAAGAGGACAACAAACGTTAAGGCAAGGCAGACATCTCAAGTCGTATACATTATTATTATTGGAAAAAATTCACAGCCTTACAGCTGTTTTTTGGATTTCCCAGAGTATGAGATATTCTGTCATCGGAGACGAATAGGGAAAATGAGAAGGGTATAAATTAATGAAATGACGACATAGAGGACGGGAATAAAGGAATGAGATGAAGAAGGAGAATTATAATAGCGATACCAATAACAATAATGACGATCATAATAATAATGGTAACGCTGACATGGATATCACGAACGATTCACCAAATACTACCCTAGCCACTACCAGCACTACCTCATCTCTCTCTCCAGTTAACCATCGTAGAACTGACAGCTACAACTGCAGATCTGGGACAGACTGCCCGATGAAAGTCCATTGCAGAAGATTCAACGTCGTATACCAATGTAGCGTTCACAAAATAGTAAAAAACTCCTATAGCTACTATATTGGATCTACCACAAATTTTTAAGCAAAAATGTTATGCACATTTAAACTCGTTTAAATATAAAGAGAATAACAATTCCGCATCACTAGCCAGCCACGTACACCATATAATTAATGGAAAAATACGATATAGACTTTCCTGGGCTATAATACTCTTTGGTATCCAATATCATGGCCAGCACTCCATTTGTGGATTCTGTTTAAAAGAAGCCCTTATATATCATAAAATGTGTATGTCTGTGTGTATGTGTGTATATTTAGTGCTGACAGAGAGAAGAAAGTGTGCTCAATACCATAGTGAAAATTAATAATATTTTTATTATGGTTGAGCCGTTCTTTCGTTGTTCTAAGTTTCACCTATGGGAGTACAAGGTCTTCAGGCAAAGTACGACTCCAATATTAATGTTGTAATTTGACTGATGTAGGCGAAACACAAATAACTAGACGCTGACACAACCAATATATATATATATATATATATATATA